>NC_091986.1:198887868-199078016 GCF_044704955.1 Pristiophorus japonicus
GACAGCAGTTTGCGAAGAATGACCTCGTGGCCAATTCCAAGCACGAAATAGTCCCGCAACTTTCCCCCCACAGATCCTGCAAATTCACACTTCCCTGCAAGGCGTCTTAGGCCGGAGACAAAACTCGGCACGTTCTGGCCCTTGGAGCATGTAAAAGTGATACCTGGCCATCAGGATGCTCTCCTTTGGCTTGAGGTGTTCCCTAGCTAGCATACATAGCTCTGCGTAAGATTTGTCCGTTAGTTTGACCAGTGCCAGCAAATTTGTAAGGAGGCCATATACCGATGACCCACATACGGTGAGGAGAATCGCCCTGCGCTTGATCGCTGTTTCAGCTGTGTCCAATTTGTTGGCCACAAAGTACTAGTCAAGGTGCTCAATGAAGGCTTCCCAATCATCACCCTCAACAAATCTCTTAATACCACCAATGGCAGCCATTATCTTGTGAAAGTTCGTGATCCATTACTCGTCGCCAATTTATGTTATGTTCAGAATAAATCCACAGGACTACATCGCAAGTTCAAACTGTTGTGACCTTGGTCTCTTTATTCAGACTCCAGAGTGGGGAAGCAGCATGGTGAATCACCTTTTATACCTGCTTGACCCAGGGTCCACAGGTGACCTTTAGGTCTCCCACAGGTGTGCCCCCGAGTGGCAAGTCTTACATTTTGGTACGGTTTACATACATACATAACAGCCACCACAAGTTAAAAAAATCCACGCAGAGGTATCTTCCACCCTTCAGGATGTAGTTCGGGACCTGGAATATTAGATCCTTTATTGAAACACCTGTGAACTTGGTCCCTTTTTTGGCTTGGAAGCAAGTCATTCTTGATACAAGGGACTGCCTATAATGATGATGATGATTCTCTAAAGAGTAGGAAAGATGTAATTTTTACAGCAATGTCCAGTGTTGGTTACAATTGGAGGCAATTCCTTTTAAGTAACCATTTTGCATTGGTCAGTCATTCACACACATATTCTTAGTTGACTTGAGATGAAAAATTGTGCAATGGCAAAATTATTCCTTAAATAGATGCAAACCTGAAATATCTTAAATTCTATTTACCTTACTGAATATTCAGTCAAGTATTCATGGAAGTGGAAAGTAAGCATGTGACCTGCATCCAAGCCTCTTGCTGTTCTGCTTTTTAATCATTTACTCAGATCCTACTGTAGCTTAGAGTGCTTCCCCTTGCGCTTAGGTCAGTTGGTAGCAGAATCAAAACCTCAGAATTTAAAGCAGATAATCTAGACAGATGCATCAGGGCAGCATGTGGTGTTGTTATGAGGCGACATAAACTCTTGAATGAGATGCTCAATTAAGACCATCCCCTACCCTCCATCGCATATTCTAGTGGTTCAAGTGGATGTTAAAGTTTGTTTGGCATTTCCAAGTAATACCTGTATATTGTTAGTGAAATGGGTTGAAATGTTTGAGAGGCATTAAGGCACTATTTTGAATTTTTACTCCTCGACCACTTCATTTTCCCAATGACATGAGAGAAATTATAATTCATCATCTGGCAAATCGGGTGAGCCATTGAACAGATTTCTAAACGATTGTCAAGAATGCTTACTACTGTTAGTTTCTACCCATTGCAGGAGACAAAACTTTAACCAGTAAATGACTGCATTCCCTGCCTTCCCTTAAAGGCACTGATTCACGCTCAGATCATCATAGGCAGTCCCTCGGAATCGAGGAAGACTTGCTTTCACTCTAAAAATGAGTCCATAGGTGGCTGAAGAGTCCAATACGGGAACCACAGTCCCCGTCACAGGTGGGACAGATAGTCGTTGAGGGAAGGGTGGGTGGGACAGGTTTGCCACACGCTCTTTCCGAAGCCTGCTCCTGATTTCTGCACGTTCTCGGCGATGAGACTCGAGGTGCTCAGCGCCCTCCCGGATGCACTTCCTCCTCTTAGGGCGGTCTTTGGCCAGGGACTCTCAGGTGTCAGTGGGGATGTTGCACTTTATCAGGGAAGCTTTGAGGGTGTCGTTGTAACATTTCCTCTGCCCACCTTTGGCTCGTTTGCCGTGAAGGAGTTGTGAGTAGAGCGCTTGCTTTGGGAGTCTCGTGTCTGGCATGCGAACAATGTGGCCTGCCCAGTGGAGCTGATCAAGTGTGGTCAATGCTTCAAATGCTAGGGATGTTGGCCTGGTCGAGGACACCAACGTTGGTGCGTCTGTCCTCCCAGGGGATTTGTAGGATCTTGCAGAGACATCGTTGGTGGTATTTCTTCAGCGACTTGAGGTGACTACTGTACATGGTCCACATCTCTGAACCATACAGGAGGGCGGGTATTACTACAACCCCGTAGACCATGAGCTTGGTGGCAGATTTGAGGGCCTGGTCTTCAAACACTCTTTTCCTCAGGTGGCCGAAGACTGCACTGGAGGCGGTGTTGAATCTTGTCATCAGTGTCTGCTCTTGTTGATAAGAGGCTCTCAAAGTATGGGAAATGATCCATGTTGTCCAGGGCCGCGCCGTGGATCTTGATGACTGGGGGGCAGTGCTGTGTGGCGAGGACAGGCTGGTGGAGGACCTTTGTTTTACGGATGTTTAGCTGAAGGCCTATGCTTTCATACGCCTCAGTAAATACGTTGACTATGACTTGGAGTTCAGCCTCTGTATGCGCGCAGATTGCAGGCGTCGCCTGCGTACGGTTTCAGACACCAGGAGCAATGTTCCTTTTAAGCAGCGTGGCCCTCGGGAATTCCTGCACAGCTGGCTCACCGATGGAAAAAAACAGGAGGAATAACAAGGCTGTGTAGTTCATTAAAGGTTCCGCGATGTCCAAAAAAATATTAGCGGGGACATTGGTCAGGAGCCCTTGGTCTCACAGCCTAATGACAAGTCCTATTCTTCACGTGCAAGATCAGGCAGTGAGTGTCCGCAGGTTATTTGTTGACAAAAGAGGCAATCACAGCCAAGCCCAATCCTGTCGTCACCTCGTGTCCACACACGTGCAGTTTCCAACAGGTTGGTCACTGAACCGTAATCAGGAGAAGGAACTCTAGCTGGATTTTCTTCCTCTGTAGCCAGGAGCGCTGACGTAAACTATAGCACCGCAACATGATGAGATGAGCACAGACCAGAGACCTGTGTCATTCCTGCATCACACTAGGCAGTGTGATTACTCACTGGAGGAACTGAACAATTGAAATTGTGATTCAAAAACACAAGAAAATACAGACAGGAAGCAGAGTCATGATAAACGGGTCCTTTTCAGAATGGCAGGCAGTGACGCAGGGCTCAGTGCTGGGACCCCAGCTATTCACAATATACATTAATGATTTAGATGAAGGAATTGAGTGTAATATCTCCAAGTTTGCAGATGACACTAAGCTGGGTGGTGGTGTGAACTGTGAGGAGGACGCTAAGAGGCTGCAGGGTGACTTGGACAAGTTAGGTGAGTTGCCAAACACATGGCAGATGCAGTATAATGTGGATAAATGTGAGGTTATCCACTTTGGTGGCAAAAACACGAAGGCAGAATATTATCTGAATGGCGGCAGATTAGGAAAAGGGGAGGTGCAACGAGACCTGAGTGTCAAGGTACATCAGTCATTGAAAGTTGGCATGCAGGTATAAAGCAGGCGGTGAAGGCGGCAAATGGTATGTTGGCCTTCATAGCTAGGGGATTTGAGTATAGGAGCAGGGAGGTCTTACTGCAGTTGTACAGGGCCTTGGTGAGGCCTCACCTGGAATATTGTGTTCAGTTTTGGTCTCCTAATCTGAGGAAGGACGTTCTTGCTATTGAGGGAGTGCAGCGAAGGTTCACCAGACTGATTCCCGGGATGGCAGGACTGACATGAGGAGTGATTGGATCGACTGGGCCTGTATTCACTGGAGTTTAGAAGGATGAGAGGGGATCTCATAGAAACATAAAATTCTGACGGGACTGAGCAGGAAGAATGTTCCCGATGTTGGGGAAGTCCAGGACCAGGGGACACAGTCTTAGGATAAGGGGTAGGCCATTTAGAACTGAGATGAGGAGAAACTTCTTCACTCAGAGAGTCGTTAACCTGTGGAATTCCCTACCGCAGAGAGTTGTTGATGCCAGTTCATTGGATATATTCAAGGGGGAGTTAGAGATGGCCCTTACGGCTAAAGGGATCAAGGGGTATGGAGAGAAAGCAGGAAAGGGATACTGAGGTGAATGATCAGCCATGATCTTATTGAATGGTGGTGCAGGCTCGAAGGGTCTAATGGCCTACTCCTGCACCTATTTTCTATGTTTCTATATAAGTAGAGTCATGACAAAATAGATGCTGAAATATTTATTTCTTCCATATAAACCGGTAAACATTTCAAACAAAAAGTCTCAAGATTCATTTTAAATTTATTACAACTATAAGTTGTGGAAAAGCTTACTATAAGTGAGTTGCACTAGAAAAAAAAATTAGAAGCAAAAATATTAGAACAGAGTAGAAAAATGACATTTTAGTATAGCACCAGTAAACTATGAATGTAGGCTAGTGTAGTAAAATATATAGATCTGGAAAAAATTTGTTAATCTTTTTATAACATTAGTATTACAAAGAATTCTGATTATATTTTTAAATTTCTCATGAAATCTTTGTAACTAAAAATAGTCTAAAAAATAGCCAGTTTTAATTTCTTTTTAAATTTTAAATCCAGTCCAGGTAATTATTGCTGGTAGTGTTTGATGGCAGAATCATCAGTAAAAATAACCCTCAACCACAGCAAACCATGCATCGTCCTCTTAAAATAGAATCACCCAGCGGTTTAAATGTTTAATCTCTAACATTTCCCATTAAAACGCAGAGTATCAACCGTTTTATTATTCAGGTGCTCAGGACGTTAACGTTATGATTATTAGGATTACAAATAGCCCTGGATTGCTTGAACTGTCCCGAGTGGGTTTTTTGTTTTACGAGCTCGCCAGTGACTGATGAATAGGTGGCTGGAAACAGCGAACGTGCTCCACAGGTACATTCTCACCGTCGCCCGACTTCAGATACTTGCTCAAGATAGCAAAGATCTCATCGTTGAGAATTTGGAATTTGCGAATTCTGTCAACCATTTTCTTCAAAGGCTGTACATTTGGAAGGAAAAAAAAAATCATCAATAATTTAGTTCAGCTTAAAATACAGGCTGATTTAGAAAATTATATAAATAAACCCCGCTCCTCAATTTTCCCATGTGGTGACTCAGTTCTCAGATTCCTTCAGCAGGGAGAATGGCACAGGTCACCAAACTTATTGTGGCTACCATTTAACACTACTTCTCACCTAGTTACCTTAAGATGCTTGTTGTAATATTGATGGTTTTTCTCGCTGAAGTATTTCATAGGATTACGTAGGATATCCGGCACAGAAACAGGCCACTCGGCCCAACCAGTCCATGCCGGCATTTATGCACAACTCGAGCCTTCTCCAGTCTTTCCTCATCTAACCCTATTAGTGTAACCCTCTATTCCCTTCTCCCTCATAAGCTTAAATAACTTTTCCTTAAATGAATCTATACTATTCGCTTCAACTACTCCATGTGGTAGCGAGTTCCACATTCTCATTACTCTGGGTGAAGTAGTTTCTTCTGAATTCCCTATTTGATTTCTTGGTGACTATCTTATATTGATGGCCTCTAGTTATGCCCTTCCCCACAAGTGGAAACAGTCTCTCTCTATCTATCAAAACCGTTCATAATTTTAAAGACGTCTATTAGGTAATTCCTCAGCTTTCTTTTTTCATGCGAAAAGAGACCCAGCCTGTTCATCCTTTCGTGATCGGTATACCCTTGCATTTCTGGTATCATCCTTGTAAATCTTCTCTGCATCCTCTCCAGTGCCTCGATATCCTTTCTATAACATGGCGACCAGAATTGTACGCAGTACTCCGAGTGTGATACAAGGTTCGACAAAAGTTTAGCATAACTTCACTACTTTTCAATTCTAGCCCTCTGGAAATAAACCCTAGTACTTGGTTTGCTTTTTTGTGGTCGTTAACCTGTTTTAGCGATTTGGGTATTTGTACTCTCAGATCCCTTTGCTCCTCTATCCCACCCAGACTCACACCCTCCAAGTAATGTGACCTCCCTATTCTTCCTACCATAATGTAAAACCTCACATTTATCTGCGTTATAATTCATTTGCCAATTATATGCCTAGTCTGCAAGTTTATTAATGTCGTCTTGTAATTTATTGCAGTCCTCCTCAGTACTGACTATCTCCTCCCCCCTCCCAAATTTGGTGTCAACCGTGTTTTTGATTCCAAAGTCTAAATCGTTATTACAAACTGTGAACAACAGTGGTCGCAGCACTGATCCTTGTGGAACACTGCTACCCACCTTCTGCCACTGTGAATAGCTACCCTCTACCCCTACTCTCTCCTGTCTTGAAGCCAGATAGCTATCCATTCTGCTACTTGTCCCCTGACTCCACATTCTTTGACCTTGTGCATCAGGCTATTATGGGGTACCTTATCGAAGGCCTTTTCAAAATCCAGATAAATTACATCTACCGCATTACCATTGTCTACTTTCTACATTGTTACTTCTTCAAAAAATTCAATGAGGTTGGTCCAGCAAGACTTTCCCTTTTGAAATCCAAGCTGATTATTCATTATTATATTTTTGGCTTCTAGATGTTCTTCTATTTTCTCCTTTAGTAGGGAATTCCATTATTTTTCCTACCACCAATGTTAAGCTATAGTTCCCTGAACATGTTCTAGCTCTCTTCTTAAATACAGGTATTACATTCGCTATCTGTCACCCCTCTTGCACTACACCTTTTTACACAAATTATTAAATACGTGTAAGTACAGGTTGAGTGTCCGAAATCCGGAGTTCCAAAATTCGGAAAGTTCTGGAATCCGGACCAATCCATGGCAGGGTCACCTGGAAACTGGAAAATGCTCCGAAATCCAGACTCCACCTCCACCTCCACCCCCGCCTCAGCGGCCCGACTTTGCCCCGGCTCTCGGTGGCCCGACCTCCGGCCCAACTTTGCCCGTGGCTCCCCCACTTCTCCTCATTACCTCGGCTGCCAGACCCCGACCCAGGCAAAAACGTCCCAAAATCTGGAAATACCCGGAATCCGAAACGGCCTCGGTTCCGAGGTTCCCGGATGCTCAATCTGTAATGCTCCTGCTATCTCTTCCCTAGATTCTTTTAAAATGCGCGGATGTAATCCATCTGGACCAGGGTTTTTTCTTCTTTTGAGTTTGACTAGTTCATTTAATACATCTCCTCTTTTTATTTTAAATGCATTTATTTCATTACTAATCTCATGATATAATGTCATGTCCACCGGTTTTATCTCCCTGGTAAATACTGAAGCAAAGTAATTATTTAATATTTCTGCTATCACTATCGTTGCCTGTGGTATTATCCTGTTCATCCCTTAGTAATCCCCACCCCGATCTTCTACTTTTTATTTACGTGCCTATAAAATAATTTATTTTGTGTTATGTTCCTTGTTAATATAATTTCATAGTTCCTCTTTGTCTTACTAATTGTTTTTTTGATTTATCTCCTAATCTCTTCATATTCTCCTTCATCATGCGCTCCCCTGCTGTCCATGTACTTAATGTATGCCTCTTTCCTTACCCTCAATTTTTCACTGATGGGTTTATTCATCCATAATTCCCATTAGTGCTTATTTTGTTCTTTTTTTAAAAAATCCGAATATATTTTTCACTGACTCCATTGAACACCATTTTAAATGTTTCCCATTGCTGTTCTATGTCATTGTTTACCAATATTGATGTGCATTTTATTTTCCCCAAGTTCTATTCTCAGCCCCTCAAAATCAGCTTTTCTCCAATCTATTATCCTGTTAGGATGGGTTACATTTCACAGCTAAGTAGTAAAATGGTTGTGGAACAATTCCCCACCTTTACAACTGGTTAATATGTCATACAATGGTTACAGCACAGGAGGCCGCCATTTGGCCCATCGAGCCCGTGCCAGCTCTCTGCAAGAGCACTTCACAGCTAGTCCCACTCCCTTGTGTGGATTATCTAATGGTGGTCAGATCAAATTAATACGTCTGAACACTTTCAAAGTTAGCATACCACGTTTTTGAGCACATCATCTTTCCCATCATGCTTCTGAACCTTGAGCAGATGATAACAGAAGTCGAGGACATCAAATCGGCGCTGCTGTCCAAGCAGTGTAATGATCATGCAGCCAGCCCAGTGCAGTCCATCTCCAAAGCACTGCCTGTATGATTTAAAGACAAGGTTAATGTCAAGTAGCACCATGATTTATTGAGTGATTTGAGGTTAACCTGATATTTTAAGACTGGTCTTCCAGTTTTGAAAATGAAAGTTAAAGTAGATCTGCACCCCATGCCCCCCAACCGCCCAATATATTTCTATAAGCTACCCAATGGATCAGAGTGTTTACACGGCGAGGAGCTGAGCTATACGGACCAGCAAGGCCTCAGGTGTGATCCCTAGTCTGTGCTGAGTTAGCCAATCTCAGCTGGGGCAACTGGCCTCAGTGCCTTTGCATAGCATGGGAGTAGTAGCTGGCAGGGTTTCTATTCACTAGCCAGGAATCCCTACTGGAACCGTGCACGGGGAAGTTGGGTTAGGACAGGTTCCGGCAAAGGTGCCCACTGCTGACACACATTGTTAATGCTAACAAGTGAATAAGTGGCACTTGGGGTGAAGGCACTCGAGAATGACTGGTGCTCATAGAAACATAGAAAATAGGTGCAGGAGCAGGCCATTCGGCCCTTCGAGCCTGCACCGCCATTCAATATTCATGGCTGATCATGGAACGGTTGTCTTGCAAGGAGTTAACATCTTTGAGAGGAGGGAAAATTGATGATAATTTACCCACTAGTAATTGGGACACAAATACAGAAAAAATCATTGCTGTTCATGTCCTTTGGAATCTTTGTTTCTAGCAGCCTGAGAAAATCCTGTATTCTACTTATTCAGCGCATTTTACTGATAGATTAGACCAATTAGAAAAAGTTATAATTGAAACAATTTTGAAATGCACTGCTTTGTAACAATTAAACCCAAACTAAATGATTCCATGATGTATTGGCCCTAAAATTCCGATGTCCCGAGTCTGTACGAAGTTTCTACGGACCCCGGAAGGCATCGGAAAAGCCGGTTTTCAGCGTGCAATGCACATGTGCTGAAAACTGGCTTTTCCGATGTCAAGTTTCTGGTTTGACAGATCCTCTGTATCTTGGGAGCGAGGACACTTGCAGGGCAAGATTTCCGATATTTATGAATATCTTGCCCTGCAAAGGTCCTTTAAAATCTTGCGCCTGAAAAATCAGGCTACATGCCTGCTTTTTCAAGCGCAAGTGTTTAAAAATACACAAAAACATTTTAAAATAAAGTTATAAAAACACATTTTATTGTTTAAAAACCCTCCCCCCACTGTGGTAAGTTTATTTTAAGGCCTAATTAAAAAAACTTATTAAAAAAATAAATGTTCCTGACTTTTTAATAACAACTTTAATTTAAATGAATGTTAAATATGTTTATTTTCTATTTTTGTATTGTGTTTTGGGTGTTTTTGCGGGGGGAGGGGGGGTTCTCATTCATAGTATTAGGAGTTCCGGACTATGAATGAGAATCTATACTACACCTGATTGACTACTGTCACCAGATCCCGGCCTGCGCACATCCCCACGTGCACGCGCTGCGACGTGCAGTCACGAGATACCTCAGGCTCGGAAGTTCCAACGGGCGCAGCAGCAATAGGTAAGTGCGCATCTTTTTTCTCTTTTTCTGTCGTTTGCCCGCGGGAAGAGCTCGACCGGAATTTAAGGGCCATTATTTCTTCAGAAATTGAAGTGTTACAAATTTCATGAATCTAGTCCATGGTAGATATTCTCATGTTTTAGTGTCAGTCACTCCCGTAAGCGGAATTCACATTCCCTACGATCTGGAGTGCACCGCTGCTGCCCAATATCTAGTTAAACAAGAGTGTGACTCATTGTTGTGTGCACTGGATACAAGAGTTATGTGCGATCTCCTCTCTTTATAGCAGCTGGACTGAAAAGCACGCTAGTGAGAGAAGGTATGATTTTAAACAAACTAACTGGTTCATTTGACACAGAATACAAAAATGAACAGAATACAATTTTCCATGCCACGCCTTGATCATAAAATAACAAAATATGTGACTGCCACTATAATAAATTAAGTTCACTTGTAAGTTAGTCCCAGAACTAACCAGCTCCAGATTTCCTTTGCCACAGTTTGTACCCATTGGCCTGGAGTCCCAACTCTCTGCATCACATACCCATCTCAGACTAGAGAGAGAGAGAGAATTCTAACGCCAGGGGACAAACTGTTGTGGAACGTACAGAGCACACATCCTCATTGTCTCAAAGCTGATCGATCATGCAAAGCAAACAATCTATGATAGCTGGCCGGTCAGATCCAGGACCCATCCTCACCCTTTGGGAAGCTGAATCCAACTTCATCAATAACAGAAAATCAATTTAAATCCCCTCGTGAGCATATTGTTACAAGTCTGAGGCTATGCCCCCTAGTTCTAGATTTCCCATGAGGGGAAACATCCTCTCTGCATGTACCCTGTCAAGCCTCCTCAGAATCTTATACGTTTCAATAAGATCACCTCTCATTCTTCTAAACTCCAATGAGTATAGGCCCAATCTTTCTTCATATGACAACCCCTTCATCTCAGGAATCAACCTCATGACCCTTCTCTGAACTGCCTCCAATGCAAGTATAGGTTGGACCTCTCTGGTCCGGCACCCTTGGGACCTGACCGGTGCCGGACCAAAGAATTTTCTGAACCACGGGAGGTCAATTGGTGACAACGCTGCTGACAACGATCTGGGCGCATTCTGCACATGTGCTGCGCAGAAGCCGACAGTGTGATTCTTGACGACTATATGCTGCACTGTTTTTTTAAATGCTCAGGTCCAGCTTCAGCGTCTCAGTCAGCCGCCTGCCCGTCCCTTGCCCGCTTACCTCAATTAACATCAACACCTCAAAAAACCACATACACACACACAAAAAAAACTAGAGATCAGAGATAAAGTGGAGGCCAAAATCAAGGAGACGCCGACCCTTACCCACGATCCTACTCACGCCGCCAGTGTGTAAGCCGCGAGCAGAGCCTGACTGATGGAAGCGGCAGCCTCCTTGCGCTCACACACACACACACACACACACACACACACACACACAAACAACCCTCGAGACCGAGGGGAGGGGAAAATGTTGGCTCAGCCCAGCGTTGCAGCTGCAGTCTTCAGAGCATGCGCGCCCGCCGCCAATCAGGCAAGGAGAGGCAGCCTCGGCAGTGAGGAGTGCGTGTCAAACCACAGCACCAGTCAGTGTGTAAAATCTCCAGCTGGCCAGGGCAACGCTGTCAAGATTTGTCATCCAAAATGCATCACATGTATGTTTAACACGTGGAGCCACAATTTTTTATTCCAATGGATTGATGCTGGACCAGGGATGTTTCAGGACTAGAGTGTCCCGGACTGGAGAGGTATAACCTGTATATCCCTCCTTAAATAAGGAGACCAATACTTTATGCAGTACTCCAGGTGTAGTCTCACCAATAGATATCCCCTTTGCAATAAAGGCCAACATTTCATTTGCTTTCCTAATTACTTGCTGTACCTGCATGCTAACTTTTTGAGTTTCATGTACAAGGACCCCCAGATCCCTCTGTACCACAGCATTTTGTAATCTCTCTCTATTTAAATAATTTTCTTTTTTATTTTTCCTACTAAAGTAGATAACCTCACACTTTCCCACATTATACTCCATCTGCCAAATTTTTGCCCACTCATTTAGCCTGTCTATATCCCTTTGCATTCTCCTCACAACTTGCTTTCCCACCTATCTTTGTATCATCAGGAAATTTATCTACATTATACTTGGCCCCTTCATCCAAGTCATTTAATATAGATTGTAAATAGTTGGCACCCTACTAGTTACAGTTTTCGAAACTGAAAATTACCCATTTATCCCGACTCTCTGTTTTGTTAGTTAGCCAATCCTCTCTCCATGCTAATATATTACCCTCAACCCAGTGAGCTCTTGTGCAGTAACCTTTTATGCAGCAGCTTATCGAATGACTTCTAGAAATCCAAATACACATCTACTAGCTCCCCTTTATCCACCCTGTTCGTTACATCCTCAATGAACTCCAGCAAATTTGTCAAACATGATTTCCCTTTCATAAAACTATGCTGACTCTTCTTGACTGCATTTTGATTTTCTAAATGTTCTGCTAAAAGTTCCTTAATAATGGACTCCAGCATTTTCCCAATGACAGATGTTAGGCTAACTGAACTATAATTTCCTGCTTTTGGGTGGGTGTGGATTTTCAGCTTTTCTATTTTCGGGGCAATAGTGGCAACGAGGTGGGAAAGTTAGTGACCAAGAATAGTTTGCGCTTTAGTATGCAAGTTTAGGCATCTGGGCCCTGCGTCAGGGGTCGCAACGCTAATGCAGGCATTAAACACCTCTCATGGCGCAAGGATGGGAAACTCCCGAGCTAAAGAGCCAGGCCACGTGCACTCAGAGGCGCCCGGGGGGGGAACAGAAAAAAATTCCTAAAAGATTGCCCACACCACCGCAACACAAATCGCACATAAGTTTAAAACAAAAAACACTCGCACTTACTATTACAGCCCATTAGCCTTCCTCTGCGCTGCCGGCATGGCTGGACCGCTCTGATTTCCCAGGCATTCATTGTGGGTGCACTTCTGGGCGGATGAATCAGGCAAGAATCAAAACTTGTGCTGATGTCGCAACCAGGAGCGTCACTGCTCAACGACGCCACAAAGCCGGACCAGAGGTTCGCAATGTGGCGTAGGAGACCCTTTAATGGACTGCGTGGGCCATTCAAAATTCTGCGCATGCGCGGTTTTTCTATTTAAAAGTCGGCTCACTGGCTGCGCAGGATCTCCAGAGTGCTGTGTAGCTGCACAGTTTAAAGGGAACATTGGTTACATCCCTCATTTCTAAAAGTAGAATTCCCAGGTACACTGCGGGAGGAGAAGCGGCGTACATCCCAAAAACACGGAAGAAAATCCCACAAAAATGAGGCCAGTCATCCTAGGCCACCCTTTCCTTTGCTCCTATAACCTACGGGATAAAAACAAAGCATGGCGCCACTTGTCCACTACTTAATATTTTTATTTTTATCCTGTTTTCTCACTTGCTCTTTTCAACCTTGGTATCATCCTACACTATGGGCCCTTGAATTATAATCAGAAAAACACACAGTATTAGTGTGCGCGTCCAGGTCACCTGTCTGTTCACTTGCTTGGTCAGGGTTTGTGGCATCATGAAGCTAAAACTAGAACTGGAAACTAAGTTAAGATAGCAAGGCACTTACTCTACAGTGAACTCGTGTGCTCCCACTGGAATACAGTACACAAACTGCATGGCGCTCCAGAGCCTGTGGAATTCCACACATTCGTCCACGTGCATTACTCCATTGCTGGGAAGAGGCCCTCGCCATATGGAATCTTCCAGGAAATGCCGGATTCGAGTCAGAATCACTTCAAACATGGACAGTCCACAACAGAGCCGCTCCTTTGTCAGCAGGTCCCCTTCCCTTGCAATTGCAACTTGCTGGTTGCGGAGAGATTTAAAAAAAAACAAATCCAGATTAGTGATTCTGATGGTCACACCTGAAATGGAAACCTTTCCTTCTCTCAGCCTGACCAGATTAATTTTCTATTTCTACTTCAGTGATTCAAAAAATCAAGATTTAAAAAATAAAATCACTGATTTATTAACATAATTATTACCACTCCCAGCACACAACGATTTTAAATACCACTTCCTGATCTCTCTTGTTCTTGTTCATAATGAGTTGCAGGTTTTTGTCAGGGGGGAGGGGCAAGAGTTGGCAGGCAGTCCTGCTGAATCGAAAGAATTGTGTACAGTGAGATGTAGAGACAGAGTAAAGTGTTTGAAAGTGCTTATTTGATTGACTTCTGGAAAATTTGAGGAGTCAAATCAGAAAAACAAGAGATGTTTGTGTTACAGACTCACAAAGTGTGATGCGCGCTAAGATATCACGAGCAGATCTTCCATAGTGCTACTCAGGTTAGGTCAGAGGACGTGCCGTTTTAATAAGGACGGCAGCAATATTCCTCAAACTTAGCAATGCATTACTGTGTCACCAAAGTTAAGCTGTGTGTACTGGCATGTCCATTTAAGTCCACAAGTTCGAATTGTATATTGCCACATTTTGAAGTCAATGAGAGGCTAACTGCGGAGATGGTTTCTCTCTAGATTTGCCACTGCTTCTGAGATCACCTACTTAATAAATGTGACAAAAATTTGCATGCATGACAAACTGTTTTTTTAATACACAAACACATGCACGTGATAATCTCCCTTGGTGTTGCTAATAGATAGTCTGTGGTCTGAAGCACTAAAGCATCTGACCTGCCTCTTTAAGGGCCCAAGTTTCGGCCTCAGTTGCTCCTGATTTTTTGGAGCAACTGGTGTAGAACGAAGTATCTTCGAAAGTCAAATTCTCAGCATTTAGTTTGCTCCAGTTCTAGTCAGTTAGAACAGTTTCACTTTGGAACAGAATTTTTTTTTCAAAAGGGGGCGTGTCCGGCCACTTACGCCTGTTTTCAAAGTTTCGACAGTGAAAACTTACTCCAAACTAACTTAGAATGGAGTAAGTGAAGATTTTTGTATGCTCAAAAAAAACCTTGTCTACACTTTAGAAAATCAGGCGTAGGTTACAAATCAGGCGTAGGGAATGGGGGGGGCGGGGGGTTTACAAACATTAAACACTTCAGTTTTACAAATAAAGAGCCATCATCAATAATAAATGATAAAAACATCAATAAATCAACCAATAAATCAATCAAAAAAAATTAATAAGAAATAATTTTTTTTTTTAAATCAATAAAACAAAACATTTTCTACTTACCGACTGCAGCACCGGGAACCCTCCAACAGCGTGCTGGGATGCTCCCCCACAGTGTGTCTCTGTCAGTGTCTCTATCTGTCTGTGTGTGTCTCTCATTCTCTGTCTGTCAGTGTCTGTGTTTCTGACAGCGAGGGGAGGAGGAGGAGGGGGGTAGAGGGAGAGAGGGGGGGGGGCGGAGGGAGGGAGGGAGGCAGAGGGAAGGGGGAGGGATGGGGGAGAAGGGGGGAGAGAAGGGGAAAGGGGGGAGAAGGGGAAAGGGGGAAGGAGAAGGGGAAGGGGGGAGGAGAAGGGGAAGGGGGGAGGAGAAGGGGAAGGGGGAGAGGAGAGGGAAGGGGGGGAGAAGGGGAAAGGGGGGGAGAAGGGGAAAGGGGGGGATAAGGGGAAAGGGGGGGAGAAGGGGAAAGGGGGGGGAGAAGGGGAAAGGGGGGGGAGAAGGGGAAAGGGGGGAGAAGGGGAAAGGGGGGAGGAGAAGGGGAAAGGGGGAGGAGAAGGGGAAAGGGGGAGGAGAAGGGGAAAGGGGGGAGGAGAAGGGGAAAGGGGGGAAGGGGAGGGGAAGGGAAGGGGGGGGAGAGGAGAAGGGGGAAGGGGGGAGGAGAGGAGAAGGGGAAGGGGAAAGAGAAGGGGGGGAGAAGGGGAAGGAAAGGAGAAGGGGGGGAAAGGAGAAGGGGGGGAAAAGGAGATGGGGGGGAAAGGAGAAGGGGGAAGGAGAAGGGGGGGAAGGAGAAGGGAGAAGGGGGAGGGGGAAGGGAGGCTGAACGGGCCGGGCCCAAGACTTCGGGCAGGGCCCGTCCCCAGCACCAGATTTACAGGTAGGTGGCGTTGGGTCGGGTCGGGTCCGGGGTCGGGAGCACGAGTCGGGTCGGGGTCGGGAGCGCGGGTCGGGTCGGGTCGGGGGAGGGAGAGGGAGGTCAGGTCGGGTGTTTGGGGGGGCGCGGGTCGGGTCCAGTCCCGGGGGCCGGGTCCGGTCCAGGGGCGGGGGGAAGCGGGAGTCGGGTCGTGGGAGGCAGCCTTATGCACGCAGCCCCAGTGAGGCCATTCGGCCATGGCTAGGGGCTGCGTACTTCGGGCCCCTCCCACACAGTTTTGGGCGCCTGGAGCTACTGCACATGCGCGCCCACTGTAGCGCGCATGTGCATAGGTCCCGGCACTTTCAGCGCAGAAGTTTCTCTAGATTGTTAGCTGCTTGGCTTCTTTCTGTCAGCTGTGGCTCAGTGGGTAGCACTCTCGCCTCCGAGTCAGAAGACTGTGGATTCAAGTACCGCTCCAGGGACTTGAGCACAAAATCTAGGCTGACAAGTCAGTGATGTACTGAGTGCTGCATTGTTGGATGTGACGTTAAACTAACATCTACCCTCTCAAGTGGACGTAAAAGATCCCATGGCACTATTCGAAGAGCAGAGAAGTTCTCCCCAGTGTCCTAGCCAATATATATCCCTCAATTATCACCAAAACAGATTATCTGGTTATTATCACACTGCTGTTTGTGGGACTTTGTTGTGCACAAATTGCCTGCAGGGTTTCCTGCATTACAACAGTGACTACACTTCAAAGGTACTTCATTGGCTGTAAAGTGCTTTGGGATGCTCTGAGATCATGAAAGGTGCTATATAAATGCAAGTCTTTATCACCTCAACAACCTCTCTAGGTTATCAAAAAGTCTCCAAACCTTAATATAAACTAGTAACCCAAGGTGATGCTCACACTAAATCAAAGGATTCCTGTTTTATACTTTGCAAAACAATTCATCGTTCTGCTGTTAGTGTTACGGTGTGAGTCCCTTTAAGAATATTAAGTCTAACTCTTGTTAAGTAACAACCCACTTGGGAGCAGCAAAGCAACATTACAGACGGCTCAAGGCTGAAGTCCAACAAAAAAACCCGGGACCGAAAGAACAGGTGGTGGATGGAGAAAGCACAGGAGAGACAACAACTGGTCGACAGCCATGATGTGCGAGGATTCTTCATCGCAGTCAAGGCCACCTACGGTCCAAACTCCCAAGACCCCACTCTACTGCTGGCCAAGAACGGGGAAACATTCATCAAGGACACCGAGGCAGTCAGGGCTCGCTGGAAGGAGCGTTTCGAAGATCTCCTCAATCGAGACTCTGCCTTTGACTCGAGTGTTCTCGACTCCATCCCGCAGCATGCGACCCGCCACCACCTTAGTGAAACCCCAACGTTGCACGAGGTAGGAAAGGCCATAAGACAGCTCAAGAACAAGGCGGCTACGGGAGCGGATGGAATCTCTGCTGAGGCACTGAAGTATGGCGGAGAGGTGCTGTTGGCGCGGATACATGAGCTCATCTCTCTATTCTGGAGGAAGGAGAGCATGCCGGGAGATCGCAGAGATGAGGAGAAACTTCTCCACTCAGAGAGTTGTTAACCTGTGGAATTCCCTGCCACAGAGAGTTGTTGATGCCAGTTCATTGGATATATTCAAGAGGAAGTTAGATATGGCCCTTACGGCTAGGGGGATCAAGGGGTATGGAGAGAAAGCAGGAAAGGGGTACTGAGGGAATGATCAGCCATGATCTTATTGAATGTGGTGCAGGCTCGAAGGGCCTGCACTTATTTTCTATGTTTCTAAGCAGTGATCGACTGCGGCAACTACAGGAATCTCCCAGTGATCAGCCACTGGGAAAATTGTCACTACAGTCCTCCTCAACCGTCTTCTCCCTGTGGCTGAGGAGCTCCTCCCTACGGGGCACAATGGACATGATCTTTGCAGCGCGACAGCTGCAGGAAAAATGCAGGGAGCAATGCCAGCCCTGATACATGGCCTTCTTCGACTGTACAAAGGCCTTTGACACTGTCAACCGCGAGGGTTTTTGAAGCGTCCTCCTCCGTTTCGGATGCCCCCAAAAGTTCGTCAACATCCTCCGCCTGCTCCACGACGACATGCAGGCCTTGATCCTTACCAACGGATCCATTACAGACCCAATCCACGTCCGGACCGGTGTCTAACAGGGCTGCGTCATTGCCCTCTTCTCAATCTTCCTCGCCGCCATGCTCCACCGCACAGTCAACAAGCTCCTTGGAACTAAACTACAGAACCAGTGGGAAGCTGTTCAACCTTCGCTGCCTCCAGGCCAGGTCTAAGACCACCCCAACTTCTGTCATCGAGCTACAGTACGCGGATAATGCCTGCGTCTGTGCACATTCAGAGGCTGAACTCCAGGACATATTCGACGTATTTACTGAGGCATACGAAAGCATGGGCCTTATGCTAAACATCCATAAGACAAAGGTCCCCCACCAGTCTGTCCTCGCCGCACAGCACTGACCCCAGTCATCAAGATCCACGGCGCGGCCCTGGACAACATGGACCATTTCCCATACCTCGGGAGCCTCTTATCAACAAGAGCAGACATTGATGAGGAGATTCAACACCGCCTCCAGTGTGCCAGCACAGCCTTTGGCCGCCTGAGTAAAAGAGCGTTCAAAGACCAGGCCCTCAAATCTACCACCAAGCTCATGGTCTACAGGGCTGTAGTAATACCTGCCCTCCTTTGTGGCTCAGAGACATGGACCACGTACAGTAGACATCTCAAGTCGCTGGAGAAATACCACCAACGATGCCTCTCTGCAAGATCCTACAAATCCCCTGGGAGGACAGACGCACCAACATTAGCGTCCTCGACCAGGCCAACATCCCCAGTACTGACCAGACTTGTTCAGCTCCACTGGGCAGGCCACATTGTCCGCATGCCAGGCACGAGATTCCCAAAGCAAACACCCTACTCGGAACTCCTTCATGGCAAACGAGCCAAAGGACAGACGAAACATTACAAGGACACTCTCAAAGCCTTCCTGATAAAGTTCAACATCCCCACTGGCACCTGGGAGTCCCTGGCCAAAGACCGCCTTAAGTGGAGGAAGTGCATCCGGGAGGGCGCTGAGCGCCTCGAGTCTCATCGCCAAGAGCTTGCAGAAATCAAACACAGGCAGCGGAAAGAACGTGCGGCAAATCTGTCCCACCCTCCCTTACCGTCAACGACTGTCTGTCCCACCTGTGGTAGGGACTGTGGCTCTCGTATTGGACTGTTCAGCCACCTAAGGACTCATTCTAAGAGTGGAAACAAGTCTTCCTCAATTCCGAGGGATTGCCTATGATGCTGATAAGTCTAACTCTTGTTAAGTAGACACGAAGTGACTTCCTACACAAGTCAATTTAGAGGTGAGACACATTATGGTTGGACAGCCTTTCACTATGTTTCAAACAATTGCTTTTTTTTCTTTATTCTTATTTCACGTACGATGCACAAATTGGCACCAGGCACTGCGACATCTGAAGTGCGAGAACGGATCTGCAGGAATACGCAACGTTTTTACACTACTAGTAGCTCCCGCGTGATGTTGCTCACCAAGTCTGACGTACTGTTTTATAAGGACCACGTAATGTGCAGTTTTGCTGTTAAAAGTAACGTTACACCCCTTTAAACCGATAAAATCTAACTGCTAAGCGAACAATGGATGAGGTCAGAATTGAAATACTGTTGAGGTTTCAGGTCCCAATCCTAACCAATGATTTGAAAAGTCACACAAAGGGGAGAAATGTTAACCACTGCGTCAATTGAACACCTTGGTTTCTTCGTGCTCTTTTTAAACTGACACAGAACTTTCAATGCGACAGTGCTGTGGCAGACAGCAAATGCGTGTAAAGATATTATTGGTAAATTATATCAGACACGGACCTACAATTAAAAAATTAACAATTCTGGTTGAAAACAAACAATACATCACACAGCAGCTGACCTAGTAGCATAGCTAAAATTCAAGAAATCTGTATCCATTTACGTTGCTGAAACTGCCTCTGCTTGAATCACTGTTTCAGCCCAGGAATTCACCTCTATTTATATTGAGTGGTGGATTCCAGACGGTGACAACACTGCAAATAAATGATTCTTGGTGAGGCAATGTTGATTTTAGTGGGTTCCCGCACTGAACATTAATTAGAGATGTGCATTCATTTTGTGCATAGTAATGAATCTGATAGTCATTTGACAAAGCAACTCATGTTTTAGTAGTTGCGTGAGCTTGTGTAAATGTTTGTTTTAAGTGTGTTGTAGAAATAAAACTGCTCAATATTACACTGGCTGGAGTAACCTCAATGTTCTTGGATGAAGGGAGCGAGTGTAATGTAGCCAAGTTTGCTGATAAACAAAGATGGGTAGGAAAGCAAATTGTGAGGAGGACAAAAAATCTGCAAAGGGATATATAGACAGGCTAAGTGAGTGGGAAAAAACTTGGCAGATGCGGTATAATATTGGAAGGTGTGAGGTTATCCATGGCAGAAAAAATAGAAAAGCAAATTATAATTTAAATGGAGAAAAATTGCCAAATGCTGAAGTAGAGGGGGATTTGGGGGTCCTTGTGCATGAAACACAAAATGTTAGTATGCAGGTACAGCAAGTGATCAGGAAGGCAAATGGAATGTTGGCCTTTATTGCAAGGGGGATAGAGTATAAAAGCAGAGAAGTCCTGCTACAACTGCACAGGGTATTGGTGAGGCCACACCTAGAGTACTGCGTACAGTTTTGGTCTCTGTGTTTAAGGAAGGATATACTTGCATTGGAGGTTGTTCGGAGAAGGTTCACTAGGTTGATTCCGGAGATGAGGGGGTTGACTTATGAAGATAGGTTGAGCCTATACAGATTGGAGTTCAGAAGGAACATATAAGATAATGAGGGGACTCGACAAGGTGGATGCAAAGGGGATATTTCCACACTAATACTAGGTGACAGTCTCAGAATAAGGGGCCACCATTTAAAACTGAGATGAGGAGAAATTTCTTCTCTGAGGGTTGTAAATCTATGGAATTCTCTGCACCAGAGAGCTGTGGAGGCTGGGTCATTGAATATATTTAAGGTGGAGATAGACAGATTTTTGAGCAATAAGGGAATAAAGAGTTATGGGGAGCAAGCAGGGAAGTGGAACTGAGCCCATGATCAGATCAGCCATGATCTTATTAAATGGCAGAGCAGGCTCGAGGGGCCAGGTGGCCTACTCCTGCTCCTATTTCTTATGTTCTTACAATTATGGAAACATGAGTGGATAACAGTGGAGATCCAAAGAAGAGCATGATCAACAAAGAAATCACCTGAGGTGTTCCAAGGCGCTCTATCAGTGGAACAAGATGAAGTGCAGCGTATTTTGCTTCCAGTCTCTTCATCTTTGTGTCCAGCCTCTCACCCTCTGTTAAATTGAATACAAGCTTGTAACTAATGTGAACGGAAATGTTAAAACACATGAAACCTGCAGCATCTCATGTATTAGTCCCTACAATTAGCTGCTCTGTGCTCAAACCTAATTTTTATTAAGCCCATTTTGATCACTGTCTAAATATCATATTTTGATTACTGTTAAATGATTTGACTTAAACTTCTTATTCCAAGTTGACATTATTGCATCGGTTTCACACACCCAACACCACACGTGTGAAATACCCATTCATTCAATGTAAAAGCACAGCACTTTAAACAGAAGAAAGACTTCATTCGAGCAAGGAAGGAGCTAAAATAGGAGGCGGTTCAGGAGCTACATGGCAAATTCTTGCAAGAACTGCAATTAATTTTCTATACTGCAATCAAGGCTATTGAAGCACATTCTAAGGCATTTTAAACTGGTTTTGTTACGGTGGCTTGAAGTCGGTGTGTTCAAGTACTTTTTAACCATTAATTTCATTAGCCAAAAGATAACATGGAAATTGCATTTTAATGCTAACAAAAGGTCATAAAATCACTGTACTGAAAACTATGAAGATTTTTTCATTTCCTGCTACCAGTAACTAGAAAATCTCTCTGCACAGCAAATAATTGGTGCTCTCAGCAATTACCTTTGACATGAATTCTTGGCAAAATATTCTGGAATGGTGCTGCGTGCAGCAGATCACAGACCTCCTCTAGAGACTGAAGAGAGAACACATATTCAGGTAACAATTCAGAAGTGCCGCAGATAATTGGTTAGAAAATTTGCTACTGTATTACATTTAAAAATTGCTTATGCAATAGGTTTCTGTGTTGAATTATTGCAATAAATGTCTGATTCTTAACTAACTGTATTCAGTAGCAGATTTGTGCTGCAGGTCAATGGGCTGTTACTGAGTAATGAGCCATGGAGCCTACTTCACAACAAGGATTCCCTTCCCTGGATGGTACAGCTAATTGGGGACTTCGTACAGAGGGAAGAGTTGAGGTGATTTCACACCAGAGGGTGGAGGAAGAAATTGGATAATTCAACAGTAACTTTCAAAAGGGAATTGCATGTACCGTATGCTAGAAATTTGCATGGCTACCAGGAAAGAGCAGGGAGTGGAACTAATTGGATAGCTCTTCAAAGAGCTGCACATACACGATGGGCCCAATGGCCTCCTTCTGTGCTGGATCATTCTATAAATGCTCAAGGGCGACAGATAAATAAACTTGTGCTCATTCTGACTTTTCATGAGGCCTGAAAAGCCTCTTATTTAAACCCCTGTGCAGAAAGATTCAATATTCAATGGTTTTAATACATACACAAAATATATATAACACACAATACAAATCAAATGTGCTAGTTAATAGGGCTCTTTGTTAACAAATGCATAGTGATTGGGTATACAACTAGAGAACATGCCACATAAACCTTTGCTTCCCTTTAATATTTTGCTAATTTACTTGATAATGAAGTGCAGTTCAATACAGAGCGACCTTCAAAAAGAGCAAAAACATGATCATATATTGGAACGTGAAGGAAGTTTTGAAATTCATATTCAGTTGTCTAAAGGAATATTTCCTGCACAAACTTCAGAACAAATTCAATCTAAGGCAATCTAACCTGCAAGATGCTGTAAAAGAATATGAAACTGAATGAGATGGGAGCACTCAACATTAAGTATTAAACAGGAATGCATCTTAAAGATTACTTGCCAATATAATTTACTAAACCCTGTTGATGTAAAAAAGTCACTGTGAAACTGTTAGTAAAATGTTCTTTGGAGATGCAGATACTGCTATGAGGTGAAACAAGTTATTTTGAGAGAGAAATTCATTATCGTCCCGTTTGGGGGTGGTAACTTTTGAAAGCCAGGTGCTAATGTTTCCCCGCTCTCAAGAAATTGGCTTTAGGGCTCCAGGAAGGAAGTGAATGCTAAATTAAGCATGCCACTTCTATTGGAGCGCTAAAGGACGTGGGTGGGGCGGAAATCTCAGCCGTGTTAGCGGTAGCGGCCAGCCATCCGATCCATGCCTCCTGCAGCTGTCGGTGTTTTCGCCGCCGCTGTTTCAGGGGCCGAGTGAATTTCGGGTACGGGGTGCTAACGGGGCGATGTGCGCGGCAATGACATCACGATCTCCAGGCACCAATATGGCGAGAATCGATGTCAGTGCCTCGCCTGGTCGCACAAGTATTTGCACCCTGTTAATGTACCCAATTACTAGCCCTTAGACTTTCAACAGCATGTGCCATTTTGGAGGCCATTAACACTATGTTTCAGGGAAGTGAACTTGGTCTGACCTATGTGTGACTCCAGTTCCACACCATATTAATTTTTAATACTCTCAGCCCAGCTAGGAATGGGTAGTAAATACACATCCTAAATTTACTTCTAACTATTAACCTCCAAATATCCCCTTCCTCCTCCCTGCATCTTCAGTGCTTTGAAATCAAGATTCATCAGATCTCCCCCAGTAAATGCCCTCACCACCTCCATGTTCATCTCTCCTCCCACCATTTAAAGACTTTAACACCCAAACTTGACATCACCCAACCACTACTGCTTGATTAATTTTATCTTCTCTCCTATTCTTTACAATCATGGCTCTTCACCGCTGTTTCTCAATTTACAAAGAAAACTATTTCCTCTGGATGGGGTGTCAAGGGACAAGGGGCCATCAATTTAAAATCATTGTAAGGAGAGGGATTAGGAAAAAGAGTGTTGCTGGGGCATGGAATACTCTACCACAGGAAGTAGCTGAGCTGAAGCAGATACCACTGCTTTTATTAAGGGAAAAGTAGATAATCATTTGAAGCAGAGTGGGATGAAGGCCATTGGCTTAGTTTTGGATTACTCTAGCAAAGAGCTGGCAGGTGCAACGTATTCCTTTAGCTGTAACTTCTATGGTTTAAACTATGAAATTAAGTGCGATCAGAGCTAAGAGAGTGTTTTCTCTGAGCTGTTTTTAATGCAAAACAAACTACAAGTAGTAACATAGAAAATAGGTGCAGGAGTAGGCCATTCAGCCCTTCGAGCCTGCACCACCATTCAATAAGATCATGGCTGATCATTCCTTCAGTACCCCTTTCCTGCTTTTTCTCCATACCCCTTGATCCCTTTAGCCGTAAGGACCATATCTAACTCCTCCTTAAATATATCCAATGAACTGGCATCAACAACTCTCTGCGGCAGGGAATTCCACAAGTTAACAACTCTGAGTGAAGAAGTTACTCCTCCATCTCAGTCCTAAATGGCCTACCCCTTATCCTAAGACTATGTCCCCTGGTTCTGGACTTCCCCAACATCGGGTACATTCTTCCCGCATCTAACCTGTCCCGTCCCGTCAGAATCTTATACGTTACTATGAGATCCCCTCTCATCCTTCTAAACTCCAGTGAATAAAGGCCCAGTTGATCCAGTCTCTCCTCATATGTCAGTCCAGCCATCCCTGGAATCAGTTTGGTGAACCTTCGCTGCATTCCCTCAATAGCAAAAACGTCCTTCCTCAGATTAGGAGACCAAAACTGAACACAATATTCCAGGTGAGGCCTCACCAAGGCCCTGTACAACTGCAGTAAGACCTCCCTGCTCCTATACACAAATCCCCTAGCTATGAAGGCCAACATACCAGTGGTGTCGATTACCATTCTTAAAGAATTAACACAGAAACAAGCTAAATAAGTATCTAGTTATGAATAGCACTGAAGGTTATAGAATAAGTATACAAAGAGATTATCAAATACCTCATGGTATGCAATGGTTCCATGTGGCTGGGAATTAAGGAAAATTCACTGTGGAATGTAATAACCCAGGGTTGAATATTTAAGATGGGTACTTATCACTTGATTCCGAGGGGCTGCCTATGATGATGATGACTTTTATGGTCCAAGAAATATACAGAATTTTCAAAAAAAGAGATGAAATAAATGGGAGTTGATGTTTGAATCTGTGTTTGGTCAAAGATTTTGAAGGCTTCTTTGTTCCAGGTATCAGGTAGCACTAATGCAAGAGCCCCAAGAGGCAAGCACTTTTCTGACTTTAACTTGAGGATATTGGGAGGGTGCAAAGAACTTGGCCTCAGCCTTTTAAGTGACACAGAACAAGGAGCAGCTGGCCCAAACTTTTGGGCCGATCCTGGAAGTTAAGGCACTGATATAGTACAGAATAAGGGGTCGCCAATTTAAAACAGAGATGGAGGAGGAATTTCTTCTCCCAGAGGGTTGTAAATCCATGGAATTCTTTGCCCCAGAGAGTTGTGGAGGCTGGGTCATTGAATATATTTAAGGTGGAGATAGACAGATTTTTGAGCGATAAGGGAATAAAGAGTTATGGGAAGTGGAGCCAAGTCCATGATCAGTTCAGCCATGAGGGGCCAAACGATCCCAATCCTGCTCCTAATTCTTATGTTCTTAAGCCGTAGCAATGTACTTTAATGGTTGCAGAACAATGACTGTGTTCAAGTATGTAGCAATAGTGACATATGCAATGATCTGAGTCTTAAAATAATAATTATGACAGAGCATTACTTAAAAAAACTAGCTACTAACAAGTCTCAAAATACAGCTGTTAGGCAGAAACTCGGCTTTCGTTTCTGTGCAATTTACACCATAACAGTCACATTGGGTGTGTCCGTTATCGTCACTGGGTTTTTATCTTTGGGTGGTGGGGGGGTTGTGAGGTAGATGGGAGAAGAGAAAAACATTCCACTGGATTTTCCGATTAAAAAGTAGGGGAATGCGCTTTATCAGATAACTTTCCAGACCATATCTACAGTAGTTACAGTTTTACCTACCAGACTCTGCTCAATAAGAAGACAGAAGAGAACAGCATTTCCAACTTCTCGTAAATTTTGGAAACATACAGTCTTCAGTTCCGCATATTCCACAATGTCTTTTAGCTGGTGATGGAAGAATTCCAGAATTCCTGTTGATTAGAAATAAAATGTCAGACTTAAAAGATTCCACATTTCATGAAAATAAAACAAGGTAATGTTAATATTCTATACAGTTGTTAGGATGAAGACAAAACAAAGTCCCATATGCCTTTCTAGTGGTTCAGATGGACATAAAGGTTCTATCGGATTATTCAAAAAAGAGCAGGGATTTCTTCTGGTGCCTGGCCAACATTCCTCTCTCAACTAATACCACCAATAAAGATTAATTGGTCAATCAGTTGCTGATTTTGTGATCGTACCATACACAAAATGTTGCCCTATGTTCTGATAGAATAATAACTATATTTCAAAGTAATTCATTGCATGTGAAATGCTTTGAGATATTTGAGGAATGTTGTAAGGCACTATATTAATACAGTCATTTTCTCTGTGATCTTTTCCCACTCCCTTGCTTTGGGAGCAAACCTTGATGGTTTTGAAACAATACTGCAGCTTTTTTTTTTGTGTCAGCCGGGTGCTTGACACGAGCAGAATATATTACTATGTCATTGAGGAATGCAAAATGTTGCAGTTTCTATTTGCTGCATACTGAGTCCACACTTTCTTCCCAACTGGAGAGTTTTTGTTCAGGTCAACTCGAGCCAAGACTTGGGGAATCTTTAAGTGTTTACAGTGATACTGAAGTTGAGTCGCTTATAACCACACAGCTGATCAGCACAGGATACTGGTAAATATTCTGTCATCAGAACCATCCAGTTTTGGCATGATTATCTGGAGATGGATGGGACGAACCCCAGCTGCAGTGAGGTCGACCTCTCCGGGTCCCATTCGTGAGCCAAGTTGGGTGGTCAATCAACAGGGTCCCGGAGAATTGCAGCTCTGCCCCAGCCTGCCAGAGAGGTTCAACTCTTCCAAGTGTGTAAATTTAAGCCAACTCAACCCGAAAAAAACCCTCACTTAACCTCCCCACTAGTGAAGAGTCACTAGTTATCCACTGAAGAATTGACAGGCGTGACGGAGATTAACATGGGAGACAGCAGCTACTAGCTACCAGGAACTCTGGCATTGCAAGCAGCACGACTCACCATAAAATAAGTACATTGTCAGCATCTTTTTGACCAGAACATGGGACATATCATAACCCGGCAAACGGCGGTTCATACCAGCGACCAGCTGTCAAATGATAACATTTTGTAAAAGTACTCCACGCTATGTCATGAATCCAAAATGTGGTCCCTGGTAACCAGTTTGGTCCTTGGCAAGTGATACATTGTGTAATAAATGGAGTAGCACGTGGCTGGAGTTTGCACAGAAGGTGCTGGGTGAGTGGAGTCGGACCCGCCGGTTAACTTATTTGAATCAGTTGCTGAAAATTGGGATTGTATTTAATTTTTTTTGTGAATCAGGCAAATTTGGAAATATAATTCAGAGGGGTGTGAGACGGTGATAATTCAGAATTCTGCAAGTGTTGGGAAATCTCTGAAAGAGGTTTAGGAAAAGAAAAACAGAAAATGCTAAACTGTTTAAGTACCAACTGTAAGATTATTCAGAAGTTATTGCGTGCCCAGAAAATGCCAGATACATCTTGGCCTGGCCCGGACCAGCCCAGCCAACCTTCTTCCCCTACTCAGTGCAGAAAGATTTATGAACTTTGCTTATTTGAGAATGAATGTGTGTCTTAATCAGATTTCACTTCTCATGTTGGTACAGGTTGGACTTCTCTGGTCCAGAAACATTCATGGTTCGGCTTCAGCATCAGTTTCCCATGCTTCCTGGCTCTCCGTGATCAGTGCACAACTGCCGCTTTACGTGAGTGGCGTCCTGGTTGGCCGCGTTTACTGGCTCTCAGGTGATCATTGCTGCAGAGAGAGAGAGAGTGAGGCCAGAGTTTCGCTGACGGAGCCGTAGCGTGGTGGAGGCGTTCAGGAGCCCGGGCGCTGTATACAGACTCGGTGTGACCTTCTGTGGTTTGGAAAATTCTCTGTTCCGGCACCAGTCAGGTCCCGAGGGTGCCGGACTAGAGGGGTCCAACCTGTATTGCTAATGTTAGACACTTTGTATTCAAAGCTGTCACCGTTATGAATCATTGGTAATATAGCATGTTTTTCTGTTACTGTTCTAACTTCCATGGTCTCTTTTATTGTGATTTAATAAAAATCTTACATTAATTTATATATTTGAAGATTTTTATTAAATCACAATAATAGAGACCATGGAAGTTCGAACAGTAACAGAAAAACATGCTATATTACCAATGATTCACAACGGTGACAGCTTTGAATACAAAGTGTCTAACATTAGCAATACAGGTTGGACCCCTCTAGTCCGGCACCCTCGGGTCCTGACTGGTGCCGGAACAGAGAATTTTCCAAACCACGGGTCCAGAGTATTCTTACTTTGGGAGAGATATCAACATAAATATTTATATAAACTGCATCTTCTCTCCACTATTTCTCCTCATTCCTCACTGGCCTTCACTAAACTTCGTTTGTCCACCTGCTTCCTTTACCCCTTCCTGGCCACCCAATTTCCCCTTCTCAACGACGTGTTTGGTGACACTAACCTGCTGCTTTGTCCTTTAAATCCATCATCTCCCCCCACCACCCCAAAATCCTTCTCGCAAAGTCTCCATTCTCTCCAACCAGCAGCCCGACTCCAACTACCTTAATCTTTCAGAACTCCTCAAATGTGTTATTGCCTTGGAATTAAACTCCCACTATACCCTGCTAAATTAGGCTTCCCACCCACAGCACCGATACTGCATTAGTAAAAGTCATAGATAACAGCTTGTTACTAGAGTTCAATATTCCATCTCGACAACCTCAGTGCCGTGGACACCTATCCCTCCTCAAATGGCTTTCCTCCACAGTCCACATCCTTCAGATGCAAATTTGTGTATGCAGCCCCTGCTCCACTGACACTGAATTGTTCCCTCACTCCACTCCACCACTGGCAGTTGCTCTTTCAGCCAGATGTCCGTGCCCCTGGAACTTCTTTCTCAACATGTTCACCTGGTCATTATCTGCTTTTAAAAGCTTCCAGAAAACCCTTCTGATTGTCCCCAAAGCCCCTCTTGACCTTTCTTCCCCACCCTCACTGCCCGCTGCCAACCACTCTGTAAAGCATTCCAATGTCTGTATGCGGGGCGCACGATAGAAATGCAAGTTGTTGTCATCATAAATACAAAGGGACTGGTCTTCCAACATATTTGTACCAAAAACAAGATTAGAAGAAAATTCAAAAGACACCTTCTGAGCCACTGAAATATCAAGCAACAGCATTCAGGACTGAATTTAATTTTCAATTTTTTAAACTATGCACAGTTGCAGCTACACGGTATATCTGTCCCAATTGAAATCGATGCTCGACATTAACCACACTATTGGTCTGTAAACTGTAGGTTAAGGAATTCCATAAAATATAGCATTCAGGCAACATGCCACAGTAGGGTAGCATATAAACTCCTGCACATATTTCTTCACATAGCAATTCCATGCTCTCAGTCAGGATGGAATAACTGTGCCATGGACAAGCCGCACTGGCCCACTCTCAAACATCTCTTAGCCAACGTCCCCTTTAAACTGCGTGGCCATGCTGTGCTCGAGGTCCTGTGCAGTCGGTGAGCCGGCCTTTAAATAGAAATACTGTGCCTGCGGGAAATTCTGAATGGCTTGCGCAGCCCGTTAAAGGGGCCACGCGTGCCAAGACAAAATTACAGGGAACATTGCTCGTAGCAGCTGACTATTGAGTGGCACTGAAGGCTCGGTAGCAGGTGCCAATGATGGGGAGGAGGGATTTAGAAGGAAAATTTAAGACATTTGAAAATTTATAAAAGGCTTCTGCCACTAAAGATAAAATTAATTAAAATCCCCAGCCACATATACTTGAAATACTATTTTATAATATAAAATGTTATTCCCATTTTATATTGAAATAGATTTCAATTATTCAGACTGCATGAACAGCCTTCTTGATTTGATCAAATAAAGACTGTGCATGTAGCCTCCTATACTGCGGTCAAAAATAAAATAACTGCTTAAAAGCAGTTTGCACAGAAATAAAATTGAATATTTGCCCCAATATAACAGTAGTAAATTGAAAAGCAGTGTATTTTGATTTCACAAAGTTACGATGCTGAGAGTCAGAATTAACTGAACGTTAATTTTGGTGTATGTTCCAGAATATTCTGAACAAATATGGTTTAAAAGAAAAAGTGCCAGAACAGTCAAATGATATATATAGTTTTTTTTAAATAAAAAAAATTCACTTTATGTGGACAGTGCAGATTCATTGATCATGAATGTGCAGAGAAAGAGAGTGAGGGACAAAGGTATGTTCAATCACTACTCTGCTCAGTTACTGAGCCAAGTGCTCCTGAGATGAAAAGTGCTGAGTGAAGGTTGCAGTGTCTCCTCTCAAAAGAATTGGGAAGGGTGAATAATTAAATGCGTCAGCAGCCATTATTGAATGATCACTGGAGGCTCCTGTCAGCCACTGCAGGGAGCAATGCCAGCAGTCCGAGGGCAAGCCATCAGCACAACATAAATTAGCTGTAACTATGGTGCATTATTTCTCCTCAACCTCACTGCAGCCGTTGACATGGCTAACCACACCATCCATTCCAAATTCCAGCTCAGCGAGACTGCCCTCAATGGTGCTCCCTAACTATCTGATCATAGTCAAGAGCATTTTTACTGATCGCTTCCCTTTCTGGCCCCATGTCGTCACCTCAAGAATTCCCCATGTACCCTCCTCTACCTCATCGACATGCTGCCTCTTGCCGACAATATGTGCAGACATGGGGGCAACTTGCACGCTGTTAAGGATGTCACCCAACTGTATTTCTCCACCACCCATGTTGTCAGATCCCCTGTTTGGCGTCCAGTCTTGGATGACACGTGATTTCCTCAGCTACGTGTTGGAATTCATTCCCTAAACCTGAAGTGATTGGGATGTTTTCTTATATTACATAACATACGAAATAGGAGCAGGAGTAGGCCATTTGGCCCCTAGAGCCTGCTCCACCATTTAATAAGATCATGGCTGATCTGATCTTGAGCACAGCACCACTTCCCTGCCCGCTCCCTATAACCCTTGCTTCCCTTATCGTTCAAAAATCTGTCTAGCTCCACCTTAAATATATTCAATGACCCAGCCTCCACAGCTCCCCAGGACAGAGAACTCAAAAGATTTACAACCCTGAGAGAAGAAATTCCTCCTCATCTCCGTTTTAAATAGGCAACCCCTTATTCTGAAACTATGCCCCCTAATTCTAGATTCCATGAGGGGAAGCATCCTCTCTTGTCGTAACATCTACCTTGTCGAGCCCCCTCAGAATCTTGTATGTTTCAATAAGATCACCTCTCATTCTTCTGAACTCCATTGAGTATAGGGCCAACCTGCTCAACCTTTCTTCATAAGTCAACCTCTTCATCTCAGGAATCAACCTCGTGAACCTTCTCTGAACTGCCTCCAATGTAAGTATATCCCTCCTTAAATAAGGAGACCAAAACTGTATGCAGTACTCAAGGTGTGGTCTCACCAATACCCTGTACATTTGTAGCAGGACTTCTCTGCTTTTATACTCTTTTGCAATAAAGGCCAACATTCCATTTGCCTTCCTGATTACTTGCTGCACCTGCATACTAACCTTTTGTGTTTCATACACAAGGACCCCAGGTCCCTCTGTACTGTAGCATTTTGTAATTTCTCTCCACTTAAATAATAACTTGCTTTTTTATTTTTCCTGCCAAAGTGTATAACATCATACTTTCCCACATTATACTCCATCTGCCAAATGTTTGCCCACGCACTTAGCCTGTCGATATCCATTTGCAGATTTTTTTGTGTCCTCCTCACAAATTGCTTTCCCACCTATCTTCGTATCAGCAGCAAACCTGGCTACATTACACTTGATCACTTCATCCAAGTCATTAATATAGATTGTAAAAGGTTGAGGCCCCAGCACCGATCCCCGTGGCACCCCACTAGTTACTGTTTGTCAAGCGGAAAATGACCCATTTATCCCGACTCTCTGTTTTCTGTTGGTTAGCCAATCCGCTTTCCAGACTAATATATTACCCCCAACCCAGTGAGCTCTTATCTTATGCAGTAACCTTCTGGAAATCCAAATATACCACATCCACTGATTTCCCCCTTATCCACCCTGCTCATTATATCCTCGAAGAACTGTAGTAAATTTGTCAAACATGATTTCCCTTTCATAAAACCATGCTGATTCTGCTTGACTGTATTATGCTTTTCCAAATATCCTGCTAGTGCTTCCTTAATAATGGACTCCAGCATTTTCCCAATGACAAATGTTAGGCTAACTGGTCTATAGTTTCCTGTTTTCTATCTGCCTCCTTTTTAAAATATGGGCATTAGATTTGCCTTTTTCCAATCTGCTAAGACCTCTCCAGAATCCAGGGAATTTTGGTAGATTACAACCAATGCATCCACTATCTCTGCAGCCACTTCTTTAAGACCCTAGGATGCAGGCCATCAGGTCCAAGGGACTTGTCCACCTTCAGTCCAATTATTTTACCAAGTACTTTTTCTTTAGTGATAGTTTTAAGTTCCTCCCTCCCTATAGCCCCTTGATCATCTATTATTGGGATGTTTTTGGTGTCTTCTACCGTGAAGACCGATCCAAATTATTTGTTCCAAGTCTCTGCCATTTCCCTGTTCACCATTATTAATTTTCAAGTCTCATGATCTAAGGCACCAACATTGACTTGAGCTACTCTCTTCCTTTTTATATACCTGTAGAAGCTCTTACGATCTGTTTTTATATTTCTTGCTAGTTTACTCTCAATCTATCATCCCTCTGTTATTTTTTTGGTCGTCCTTGGCTGTTTAAAAAAAATTCCCAATCCTCTAGCCTCCCACTAATCTTGGCAACATTGTATGCCGTTGTTTGCAATTTGATTCCATCCTTTACTTCCTTAATTAGCCACGGATGGTTCTCCCTTCTCTTAAAGTCTTTCCTTCTCACTGGAATATATGTTGGTTGAGAGTTGTGAAATATCTCCTTCAATGTCTGCCATTATCAACCGTCTTACACTTTAGTCTATTTTCCCAGTCTCAACTCTGCCTTCATATCTTTGTAATCCCCTTTATTTATGATCAGGACACTAGTTTGAGATCTAACTTTCTCACCCTCCAAATGAATTTGAAATTCATACATGCTATGATAAATTTTTTCTGGAGGATCTTTTATGATGAAATCATTTATTAGTCCTGTCTCATTAGACAGTACTAGATCCAAGATAGCCTGCTCCCTGGTTAGATCCGCAACGTACTGTTCAAGGAAACCTTCCTGGATACACTATGAACTCTTACTCAAGGCTACCCTGGCCAATTTGATTTGTCTAATCAATATGAAGATTAAAATCGCCCACGATTATTGCCGTACATTTCTTACAAACCTCCATTTATTTCTTGATTTATACTCCGTCCAACAGTGTAGCTACTGTTTGGGGGCCTATAGACTACGCCCACCAGTGACTTCTTCCCCTTATTGATTCTTATCTCCACCCAAACTGATTCTACATCTTGATCTTCTGAGCCAGTATCATTTCTCACTACTGCACTGATCTCATCCTTTATTAACAGAGCTACCTCTCCTTTTCCTTTCTGTCTATCCTTCCAGCACTATTAAGACACGATATAAATGCAAGTTATTGTTGTTGTAAGCATTGATCATCTTAGACCCACACCACAAACTCTGTACCCTTGCCACCCATTCCATCTCCCTCCCTGCCCATTGTTTCAAGGTGAATCAGATTACTTGCAATGTTGGCATTCTATTTAACCCCGGGCTGAGTTTTGGACCCCATATGCTCATCATGATGACTGCTCACTTGCACCTTGGTAACATCACCCACCTCTGCAGCTATCTCAACCCATCGGCGGCTGAAGGCCTCATCTTTATGTCACCTCCAGACACAGCTATTCCAATGCTTTTCTGACTGGCCTACCACCCTCCATAAAGATCAGTTTATCCCGAACTTTTCTGTCTGTATTTTATCTTACACCAAGTTCTGCTCACCCTCAACCCTGTCCTCGCTGACCGACATCAGCTCCTGGTGCCCCAATGCCTCAAGTTTAGAAATCTCATCCTTGCGTTTAAATCCCTCTGTGGCCTTGTTCCTCCCTACCTTTGTAACCTCAGCCAATGAAATAACTGCCCTAAACTGTCCATTCCTCTGACTTTGGTCTACCGTCCCCATCATTGGCAGCTGTGCCTTCAGACACCTCAGCTCCATATTCTGGAATTCCCTTCTTAAACTCCTCTATTTCTCTCCTTTAAAGCGCTTCTTAATTCCTACCTCTTCGACTAAGCATTCAGTCACTCTTCCTAAAATCTCTTTCTTAGGCTCAGTGCCTATTTTTTTGTTCAGCTCCATGGAATATTTTTCTACATTAAAGTTGCTATATAAATGCAAGTTGTTACTGCAGCAGTCTACACAGCCGGAGGCTGATCACCGAGTTACGAGAATGGAGTTGGGTTTTCTAGCCTCCTGAAAAAGAAATGACTAAAGAGGAACCTTAGGTTGGTGCGTGTTCTAACTCGCAGCACGTCACGCACCAACCTAAGGTTCCTTCTTAGTCATTTCTGTTGCATGATTCAACATTGATGGAGTTATTGTCTAATCATGTCAATCAATCGCTATCAATTAGTCTATGTAAGAGAAATATGGCATTAGGGGTACCAGCGGGACAAGGGTTAAAGTGCTGGTTCCTGTACCGACCCATAAGGAGGTAAAAAGCCTCTCTTTGGCCTTGTACATTCCAGTATCAAGGCACCAGAAGTTATCAATTCAATAATATTCCGACAGGATACGATGTGAGAACCTAAACAGACATTGATAAGACCTTGCGAAGAGGCTCGAGGCAGACTCACGGGCATCAAGGAGAATCAACAAATTCTGACCTAATGAAGTCATTCTAGTGATGGCCTAAGGTGGTCACAAGGGTCTTAGCCTGTCAATCCAAAGTAGCACTAATAAGGTAGTCCAATTAGAGAAGTAGCACTGATAAGGTAATCCAATTAGAGATCTAGGGAGGTCTTACCAGGGAACGGAGGGGTTTTTGAAATGTATAAAAGTTGTATGATTGTGCTGTTCGGAGAGCATCTCCACTCAGATGGCTGTGATGAGAGGTGTTCCCGGACGTTCGTAATAAAAGATCGTAATACCTTGCCATTCGTCTCTGTCTGTTAACTCCGGGGGCTGTTACGCGGGTTGGGGCGAGCGTCGACCCTCTATTAGGCGGCCCGCTTGTGGGAGGAGAAGCCTTCCCGTTTTCCCCTTACAGTCTACAACAGACCCAGACATAGTGAGGAAAATCCCCACTGGTAGCAAGCTTTGAGAACCATTGGTTCAAAGTTGTTTCTCCCAAGCATGCTACACTTATCATGTCACGTCTCAAATTACTCATACTGTATTTCAAAATATTATTTTCAATTAGCACTATCTGCTTTCACCATCTCCCTAGGGCGCTTATTCCACTGACTTACCACTTGCTCACTATGAAAATGTTTTCACACATTAGTTTTGAATTTACCCCCCCCCCCCCCCCCCCCTCAAGCACAAGCCATGTCCTCTGGTTCCACTGTTCTGGACAAGGTGAAACAGCTCATCATGGTCTACATTATCTAGTCCCTGTAGAATCCTAAAAACAACAATTCTATCACCTCTCAACCTTGCCTTTTTAGTGAGGACATGCAATTTAATTGCTCATCATGTCCCAATCCTACATCCCTCAATCATGCTGGTTGCAGTCTTCTGCTTCCTTTCAGTAGCTGCAACATCCTTTCTGTACTACGGTGACCAGAACTGCACACAGTATTCTAAGCATGGTCGCACCAATGACTTATAAAGTGGCGGGATTTACTCATTATTGACCTTTTAACTTCTGATTTGCTTTACTCACTGCCACTGAGCATTGTTGAGATAGCTTCGATTTATTGTCAATCAGGAACCCCAGATTTCCTTCATTTTCCATACACATGATTTTCTTTCCGTTAGGTGATAGTTCCTTGCTGGATTTTCTGTCCCCAAGGGAAGCACTTTGATCTCACAGTAACTAATATAGAAAAAGTTAACCTGTAGCACTATTTTAATTTGAATGATGAGAGCAGAACAAGGGGCCACAGGTTCAAAGTGCTGAAAGGCAGATTTGGGACTGATGTCAGTAAAAAAAAAAAAGTTTTTAAACACAAACAGAAAAAAAAAGGATTCTTTAAAGAACGAGTATAACGCTGTGGCATGGAACTGTAGGTTTGTTCCAGACGAATAAACCAGGATCGGCCAAATGATCTTCTTCAACTGTACCTTGTGACGTTCAAAGCCAAACAGACCAAAAGTGAGGGAAATTCACCAGATGAAAATACATTTTTAAAATCCAAACGGATCATTCTGACGGCCCAATGAGTAAATGCTTGAGCCATACAAAGAAGTGATTTGATTTATTAGGAGGGGGTGTTTGGCCTCAACATTCCCAGGTTAGGACAAGAAAAATAAATAGACAGACAGGGTATCCCCTCTGTTCACCATCTACTGAGTCCTGCTGGATGTATGCTCTCGTGAATGTGTCGTGAGGAGAGTGTTATAATGCTCCCCAGGACTCACTGTTCACCTTAAGTATGAATAATGGCCACTTTGGTGAGCTAACAAAAAGTCATCATCTGTGGAACTGTGTCCCAGCAGAATAGATAGCTGGCTGCAAGACAGAAAGCAAAGAGTAGGGGGTAAAGGGTAGCTCTTCAGAGTGGCAGAAGATGGGAAATGGGGACCCACAAGAATCAGTGCTGGGACCACTGTTGTTCGCAATTTATATTAATGATTTAGACTTTGGAATCAAAAACACAATTCCTAAATTTGCGGATGACACCAATATCGGGAGTGAGTGGAGGAAATAGTCAATACCAAGGAGGACTGCAATAAATTAGAAGACGATATTCATAAACTTGCAGAATGGGCATATAATTGGTCTATAAATTTCAACATAGATAAATGTGAGGTATTACATTTTGGTAAGAAACACAAGGCGGTCACATATTACTTGGAAAATAAGAATCTAAATGGGGTAGAGGAGCAAAGGGATCTGGGAGTACAAGTACACAAATCACTAAAAGTAGCAACACAAGGTCAGAATAAAATTGAAAAATGGATAAGTTATGTTAAACTTGTATTGAACCTTTGTTAGACCACACTTGGAATACTGTGTACAGTTCTGGTCACCATATTATAAGGAGGATATAGAAGGACTGGAGAGGGTGAAAAAAAGATTTACAAGGATGATACCAGAACCGCAAGGTTATACCTATCAGGAAAGGTTGAACAGGTTGCGTCTCTTTTCTCGTAATGAGAAAGCTGAGGGGTGATCATTAGAGGTCTTTAAAATTGAAAACTAGAGGCCACCAATATAAGACAGTAACCAAGAAATCAAATAGGGAATTCAGAAAAAAATCCTTTACTCAGAGAGTGGCGAGAATGTGGTACTTGCTATCACAGGGGGCAGTTGAGGCAAATAGTATAAATGCATTTAAGGGGAAGTTAGATAAACATATGAGGGAGAAGGGAATAGAAGGTTATGCTGATAGAATGGAGCATAAACACCGGCATGGACTGCTTGGGCTGAATGGCCTGTTTTTGCGCTGTATATTCTATGTAATTCTATTTAGGAGTCTTTTCAGGAGGAGAGAAAAGATATAGCAGAGAAAACTGGAATCCAGATTTTCTTTAAAAAGAAACAGCAGTTGTTTCTATTATAACATTTCGTTTAGCATAACGTCATCTTAATGTCAATTTATATTGCTCAGCAATATAAATTTTCTGGGAATCTAGGCAGTCTATAGGTTATGTACTAACCTGGTGAACCATACTCGTGTCTGGGTAAACGGCAGATTTTAGGCATCACTTCCATTAAAGTCTTCACGTACTGCAAAATGGTCCCTTGTAGCTGAGGTTAAACATGTATAGAGGGTTGTGTTAATACAACAGCGGCAATGCATATTTATAAATCAAACGTGTAATGTATTCATTAAGCCGTGTCTATTTCTCACAGCAGCTCAAGAATTTCCAGAGAGGGACTTATTTTTTGCCTGCTGTGCTTTCATTTCTATAAGAACATAAGAAATAGGAGCAGGAGTAGGCTATTTGGCCCCTCTAGCCTGCTCCGCCATTCAATGAGATTTTGGCTGATCACAATGTGGCCAAAACTAGTCGGAGGACAGAAGATTGGGAAGCATTTAAAAGCCAACAAAGAATGACTTAAAAAAATGATTAAGAAAGGGAAGATAGACTGCGAAAGTAAACTAGCACGAAATATAAAAACAGATAACAAGAGTTTCTATAGGTATATAAAAAGGAAAAGAGTGGCTAAAGTAAATGTTTGTCCCTTGGAGGATGAGACCGGGGAATTAGTAATGGGAAACATGGAGATGGCAGAAACTCTGAACAAATATTTTGTATCAGTCTTTACAGTAGAGGACACTAATAATATTCCAACAGTGGAGAGTCAAGAGGCTATAGGGGGGTTTCAGAATAAGGGGTTGCTCATTTAAAATGGAGATGAGGAGGAATTTCTTCTCTGAGGGTCGTAAAGATAATGGGACTAAAGGTGGATAAATCCCCTGGACCTGATGGCTTACATCCTAGAGTCTTGAGAAGTAGCAGCAGGGATAGTGGATGCATTGGTTGTAATTTACCAAAGTTCCCTGGATTCTGGGGAGGTCTCAGCAAACTGGAAAACTGCAAATGTAACGCCCCTATTTAAAAAAGGAGGCAGAGAAAAAGCTGGAAACTATAGACCAATTAGCCTAACAGCTGTGGTTGGGAAGATGTTGGAGTCCATTATTAAAGAAGCAGGTGCAGGACATTTGGAAAAGCAAAATCTGGTCAGGCAGGGTCAGCATGGATTTTTGAAGGGGAAGTCATGTTTGACAAATTTGCTAGAATTCTTTGAGGATGTAATAAACAGTGTGGATAAAGCAGAACCAGTGGATGTTGTATATTTGAACTTCCAGAAGGCATTTGACAAGGTGCCACGTAAAAGATTACTGCACAAGATAAAAGATCACGGGGTTGGGGGTAATATATTAGCATGGATAGAGGATTGGCTAACGAACAGAAAACAGAGAGTAAGGATAAGTGGTTCATTCTCAGGTTGGCAATCAGTAACCAGTGGGGTACCGCAGGAATCAGTGCTGGGACCCCAACTATTTACAATCTATATCAACGACTTGGAGGAAGGGACCGAGTGTAATGTAGCCAAGTTTGCCGATGATACAAGGATGGGAGGAAAAGCAATGTGTGAGGAAGACATACAACATCTACAAAAGGGCATAGGCAGGCTAAGTGAGTGGGCAAAAATTTGGCAGATGGAGTATAATGTTGGAAAGTGTGAGGTCATGCACTTTGGCAGAAAAAAAATCAAAGAGCAAGTTATTATTTAAATGGAGAAGATTGCAAAGTGCTGCAGTACAGCGGGACCTGGGGGTACTTGTGCACGAAACACAAAAGGTTAGTATGCAGGTACAGCAAGTGATCAGAAAGGCCAATGGAATCTTGGCCTTTATTGCAAAGGGGATGGAGTATGAAAGCAGGGAGGTCTTGCTACAGTTGTACAGAGTATTGGTGATGCCACACCTGGAATACTACGTGCAGTTTTGGTTTCCATATTTACGAAAGGATATACTTGCTTTGGAGGCAGTTCAGAGAAGGTTCACTAGGTTGATTCCTGAGATGAGGGGGTTGACTTATGAGGAAAGGTTGAGTAGGTTGGGCCTCTACTCATTGGAATTAGGAAGAATGAGAGGTGATCTTATTGAAACGTATAAGACTATGAGGGGGCTTGACAAGGTGGATGCAGAGAGGATGTTTCAGCTGATAGGGGAGACTAGAACTAGAGTGCATAATCTTAGAAAAAGGGGCTGCCCATTTAAAACTGAAATGAGGAGAAATATTAGTCAGGAAATTGTGTTAGGGAAATTGAAGGCTGATAAATCCCCAGGGCCGGATAGTCTTCATCCCAGATTACTTAAGAAAGTGGCCCTAGAAATAGTGGATGCATCGGTGGTCATTTTCCAACATTCTATAGACTCTGGATCAGTTCATATGGATTGGAGGGTAGCTAATGTAACCCCACTTTTCTAAAAAGGAGGGAGAGAGAATTCAGGGAATTATAGACCAGTTAGTCTGACATCAGTAGTGGGGAAAATGTTGGAATCAATTATTAAAGATGTAATAGCAGTGCATTTGGAAAGCAGTGACAGGATCGGTCCAAGTGGATTTATGAAAGGGAAATCATGCATGACAAATCTTCTAGAATTTTTTGAGGATGTAACTTGTAGAGTGGACAAGGGAGAACCAGTGGATGTGGTGTATTTGGACTTTCAAAAGGCTTTTGACAAGGTCCCACACAAGAGATTAGTGTGCAAAATTAAAGCACATGGTATTCGTGGTAATGTATTGATGTGGATAGAGAACTGGTTGACAGACAGGAAGCAGAGAGTCGGGATAAATGGGTCCTTTTCAGAATGGCAGGCAGTGACTAGTGGGGTGTGCAGGGCTCAGTGCTGGGACCCCAGCTATTTACAATATACATCAATGATTTAGATGAAGGAATTGAGTGTAATATCTCCAAGTTTGCAGATGACACTAAGCTGGGTGGCGGTGTGAGCTGCGAGGAGGATGCTAAGAGGCTGCAGGGTGACTGGGACAGGTTAGGTGAGTGGGCAAATGCATGGCAGATGCAGTATAATGTGGATAAATGTGAGGTTATCAACTTTGGTGGCAAAAACAGGAAGACAGAATATTATCTGAATGGTGACAGATTAGGAAAAGTGGAGGTGCAACGAGACCTGGGTGTCATGGTACATCAGTCATTGAAAGTTGGCATGCAGGTACAGCAGGCGGTGAAGGCGGCAAATGGTATGTTGACCTTCATAGCTAGAGGATTTGAGTATAGGAGCAGGGAGGTCTTACTGCAGTTGTACAGGGCCTTGGTGAGGCCACACCTTGAATATTGTGTACAGTTTTGGTCTCCTAATCTGAGGAAGGACATTCTTGCTATTGAGGGAGTGCAGCGAAGGTTCACCAGACTGATTCCTGGGATGGCAGGACTGACATATGAAGAAAGACTGGATCGACTGGGCCTGTATTCACTGGAATTTAGAAGAATGAGAGGGGATCTCATTAAAAACATATACAATTCTGACAGGATTGGACAGGTCAGATGCAGGAAGAATGTCTCACCATTTGAAAAATACTTTGCTTTTCTATCCCCATATTTTGTGAATAGAATTTTGAGTACTCAGTGCAGCTTTTCAGATGTTGGGGAAGTCAGAGCCAGGGGTCACAGTCTAAGGATAATGGATAAGCCATTTAGGACCGAGATGAGGAGAAACTTCTTTACTCAGAGAATTGTGAACCTGTGGAATTCTCTACCACAGAAAGTTGTTGAGGCCAGTTTGTTAGATATGTTCAAAAGGGAGTTAGATGTGGCTAAAGGGATCAAGGGGTATGGAGAGAAAGCAGGAATGGGATACTAAAGTTGCATGATCAGCCATGATCATATTGAATGGTGGTGCAGACTCGAAGGGCCGAATGGCCTACTCTGCACCTATTTTCTATGTTTCTATATTTCTTCATGTCAGTCCTAAATGGCTGATCCTTTATTCTGAGACTGTGATCTCTGGTTCGAGATACCCCAGAAACATCCTCCTTGCATCTACCTTATCAAGCCCTGTAAGAATGTTTTATTTTTCAAAGAGATCACCTCTCATTCTTCTAAACTCGAAAATATAGGACTAGTCCACTCAATCTCTCCTCATAGAACAATCCCCCATCCCAGGAGTCAGTCTGGTGAACCTTCATTGCACTCCCTCGGTGGCAAGTATATCCTACCTTAGGTAAGGAGGTCAAAACTGTACACAATACTCCAGGTGTAGTTTCACCAGGGCCCGATATAATTGCATTAAGATGTCTTTACTCTTATACTCAAATCCTCTTGTAATAAAGGCCAACATACCAATTGCTCCCTTAATTGCTTGCGGTAACTTTCAGTGATTCATGTACAAGGACATCCAGGTCCCTCTGAACACCAACATTTCCCAATCTCTCACCATTTAAAAAATACTCTGCTTTTCTATCTTCATATTTTGTGAATAGAATTTTGAGCACTCAGTGCAGCTTTTCAGATGCAAACGTCCTTTTTTTTGGTTCACATTTCTCTTTCATCTTTCTAATTCAGATGCCTGATGCTGTTACACCAGGTTAGCAAACAAGAAAAATCATACTCTTCACAGTTTATGAATTCAATTTTTGTATGGTCTGAAAGCGTCACAATTTACAAATGATCCTCCCACAGAAATTATAATATTCATTTAGACAATCAAACTGGCTGTTTACATTCTGATATTTTCAATGTACTTCAATGCATTAAAATTCCAGTATCTCATAACATTTCCTGTCTCAAATCAATACGGATAGGAATGAGGATTTGCAACAATCTAAAAATGCAAGTATCTCTTCAGGCAAAACTGTGCAACTGCACACCTTAGGATGAACCAATTTCTGGAACTATGTATTAGTGGTTATCATAGCACCATGAATGTTGTAACATAGAAACAAGTCATTAGACCCATCAACTCTGCACCAAGGTGTCTCTCCACATGAGCGACCTAATCTAATCCCATTACTCTGCTCACTCCACATATCCTCTCATTTGTTTTCTTTTTTCAAGCCACTATCCAATTTCTTTTAGAATCAGGTCAGGTTATGGAGGTGGTGAAGAGGAAGTATGGTGCTTAGTTGAATGCAGATTCTAGTGACCATCCCCCAAATCTGTCTTGTCCTTGGTTTTGGAATAAAATATCAAATGTGATTATTTGCAACTAAGTGAAGGGTTTCTCGGGTTGATTCTGGCTTAAATTTCTGTTCGGATTGCTAGGAGCAGCCCAATTTATAAGATACTCTGTTCTCTATATGCTCTTAGAGCAGACAAATTTTTGCATCTTGCCCATATCAGAATGATTTATTTTTTAATAATATTTCATACCTAAAGTCAGTAGTGCCAACATTGGCTTACCTTTAGTTTGAAAGGGATGAAACCAAGTAAAAACATTCAAATACTGTGACAGATTGTTGTATTTTTAGGACAACCACCACCTTCTGAAAAAAAGCTTTATAGCTCTTATCAGAAAGGGGGGAAAAAAAAATTGAATGAAATGGTATCAACTAAATAAAGCACACCCAGAGACTGACTTTGTGTAACTATTTCACTAGGTCTCTTTCAGCTTAAAGATAAATGATGTTGGATAATACTTGCCACCAATGGATTATTTTCTGTAGTAAAAGCATTTGAAGATTGAACTTGAAGTAAAAGACTTGAATAGTAACAGTCCAATTTTACAAAATATACTTACAAGGCTCTTAACAACTTTCAGTAGTTCCTCCATTACAACAGCAATTCCTTGATAGCCTAGGAGCTTGCAAATTGCTCTAAAGTGAGGAGGACCCACAAAATTTTTGTAGTTGCTATAAATGCTGCTGTATGCCAAGTTCAGCGTCTGTAAATGCAGAAATGAAAGTAATTAATTGGAGCTTTCTTTGCAAGTATTATCAATGGTAAAATCACCCTTTTGCTTGACACAACAATCACGGTATATCATTTCAATTGTACAAAGAACGTGGGATTAAGGAAAGAAAGAATAAAGAAAGAAAGATTTGCATTTATACAGCGCCTTTCATGACCACCGGACATCTCAAAGTGCTTAACAGCCAATGAAATACTTTTAGAGTGTAGTCACTGTTGTACTGTAGGAAACATGGCAGTCAAGTTGCGCACAGCAAGCTCCCACAAACAGCAATGTGATAACGATCAGATAATCTGTTTTTTTATGTTATGTTGATTGAGGGATAAATATTGGCCAGGACACCAGGGATAACTCCCCTGCTCTTCTTCGCAATAGTACCAGGGGATCTTTTAAGTCCACTTGAGAGAGCAGATGGGGCCTTAGTTTAATGTATTATCTGAAAGATGGCACCCTCAGACAGTGTAGTGCTTTCTCAGCACTGCACTGGAGTGTCAGCCTAGATATTTTTGTGCTCTGGAGTAAGACTTGGACCCACAACCTTCTGACTCAGAGGCAAAAGTGCAACCCACTGAGCCATAGCTGACACGGGGGGGGTACAACAGGGAGGAAAAGGAAAATAAATATAAGTTGCGTAATATCTTGTCTTTTGGGAAGGCCCAAAATGTTCTACATCCAACGTATTACCTATAGAAAAATGCAATCACTTTTATGCAAGCAAACACAGAGATTAGAAGCATTTCCAAATAGTTTATTTTTAAAACAACCATAAGCTACAGGGAGATGGAGTGTAGTAGTGGCTTTTTATGAGACCCAAGTTTAAAAACAGACCAGGCCAACGGAATAAACATTTTAATTCAACTGGCTGCAAGGTCAATGTGAAATGATCTGGTGTAGTCCCAACCAAATTCACAGTATCCAAAGGCCCAAAAAAAAACAATCATTTTACCATCAGTTGGCAACCGATATCTGAGAAGTCAGGATGGCTGCTGTTGAAATGAAATAAAATTGTCATTGCAGTGTGTTGTCAGTTCAGCTTAGTGGTAACACATTCATCTCCAAATCAAAGATTCATGGGTTCAAGCCCGACTCCAAGGACTTAAGCACATAATCTAGGCTGACAGTTTCATGCAGTACTCAGGGAATGGTGCATTGTCAGAAGTGGAGTCTTTCCGATGAGACACACAACCACGGCCTTGATGTTCAGGTGCACTTAAAAGATCCGATGGCGCAAAAAAGGTGAGCTCACTTAATGCTCAGGCTAACATTTATCCTGGGGCTGGGCCCACAACTATTTACAATCTATATTAATGACTTGGATGAACGGACTGTGTGTAATGTGCTGATGATACAAAGATGGGTGGGGGAAAGCAAGTTGTGAGGAGGACGCAAAGAATCTGCAAAGGGATATATATAGGCTAAGTGTGTGGGCAAAAATGTGGCGGATGGAGTGTAATGTGGGAAAATGTGAGGTTAACCACTTTGGTAGGAAAAATAAAAAATGCAATTTATTATTTAACTGGAGAGACATTACAAAATGTTGCAGTAGAGGGATCTGGGGGTCCTTCTACATGAAACACAAAAAGTTAGCATGCAGATGCAACAAGTAATCAGGAAGGCAAATGGAATATTGGCCTTTATTGCAAGAGGGAGGTGGAGTATAAAAGTAGGGAAGTCCTGCTCCAACTATTGGTGAGACCACACCTGTTGTACTGTGTACAGTTTTGGTCTGCTTATTTAAGGAGGGATATACTTTCATTGGAGGCTGTTCAGAGAAAGTTCACGAGGTTAATTCCTGAGTTGAAGGATTGTCTTATGAAGAAAGGTTCAGCAGGTTGGGTCTATACTCATTGGAGTTTAGAAGCATGAGAGGGGATCTTATTGAAACGTACAAGATTCTGAGGGGGCTAAACAGGGTAGATTCAGAGAGGATGTTTCCTCTCGTGGGGGAATCTAGAATTAGGGGGCACAATTTCTGAATAACGTGTCGCCCATTTAAAATGGAAATGAAGAGGAATTTCTTCTCTCAGAAAGTCGTGAATCTTTGGAATTCTCTACCCCAGAGAGCTGTGGAGACTGGGTCATGGATTATATTTAAGGAGGTTCCTGAAAAACTGATGTAAGAGGCAACGCCAAAATAGAGCACTTCATATGAAATAGCCAAAGTCATGAAGTAGTTAAACACAGGATTACAAAGCTTAAACAGTAATTGACAACATGAAAGAATTCTGTGCAGCCTTAAAATCAAGGTGGTGCTAAGCAGAACAATAGTTACATTTTATGAGGCCAGAAGCATTGTACGAGTGTGGACCTTGAACTTTGCAGTAACATAGCAACTGGAGGCATGTGGATTATCGTGCTGCAGATGTATACTGAAATCTAGGTCCACAAGAATAGCAACTAATGAGAGAATATTGCAACTAGCACAGGAAAAAAAAGTGATGAGGCTGATTATGATAAAAATGATAATACTGTGAGCATATTACTTGGGAGGATGGCGAGGTGGAAAAAGGACAAGGGAAAGGGAGAGGGGGAGGAGGTAGGGGAGGCGGGAATGGGTCGAGGGGGAAGGGAGAGGGTCGAGGGGGAAGGGAGAGGGTCAACAAAGAAATAGAAACATAGAAATTTACAGTGCAGAAGGTGGCCATTTCGGCCCATCATGTCCGCACGGCCGACGAAGAGCCACATGGCCCTCGGTCAGCAGCCCTGAAGGTTACATATAAACTTATGAACAATGGCGGACAGGTAAAGAGCATGCGGCCCAACCAGTCCATCCCACACAACTGCGATACCCCATGCATCGCAACATTTTACACCTCACCTGGAGCCACGCGATCTCCTGGGAGGGGCAAAAACAGATAAAAATCCAGGCCAATTGGGGAAAGAAAATCTGGGAAAATTCCTCTCCGACCCATCCAGGTGATCAAAACTAGTCCAGGAGACCACTCTGGCCGTATTTGATTCCCTTAAATACTTACCATCGTATCTGCGTCAGCCAACAAGAGGTCTAATCCCATTTACCAGCTCTAGGTCCGTAACCCTGCAGGTCACTGCATTTCAAGTGCACTTCCAAGCATCTTTTAAATGTGGTAAGGGTTTCTGCCTCTACCACCCTTCCAATCACCTCTAAACCTTCCACCAACCACTTTAAAACTATACCCCCTCGTAATTGACCCCTCCACCAAGGGAAATAGGCCCTTGTTATACACTATCCAGGCCCCTCAAAATTTTATACACCTCAATGAGGTCTCCTCTCACCCTCCTCGGTTCCAAGGAGAACAAACCCAGCCTATCCAATCTGTCCTCATAACTAAGATTCCCCATTCCAGGCAGCATCCTCCTAAATCTCCTCTGCACCCTCTCCAATGCAATCACGTCCTTCCTATAATACGGTGACCAGAACTGCACGCAGTATTCCAGCTGTGGCCGAACGAGTATTATACAATTTAAGCATAATCTCCTTGCTCTTGTATTCCATGCCTCGGCCAATAAAGGCAAGCATTCCGTATGCCTTCTTAACCACCTTATCCATCTGGCCTGCTACTTTCGGGGATCTGTGGACAAGCACTCCAAGGTCCCTTTGTTCATCTACATTTCTAAGTGGCCTACCATTTAATGTGTAAACCCTTTATTTATTAGCCCTTCCCAAGTGCATTACCTCACACTTCTCCAAATTAAATTCGATTTGCCACAGTTCTGCCCACCTGACCAGAAGATTGATATCCTCCTGCAGTCTATGACTTTCCTCTTCATTATCAACCACACAGCCAATTTTAGTGTCATCTGCAAACTTCTTAAATCATAACCCCTATATTCAAATCTAGATCATTGACGTATACCATAAAAAGCAAGGATCCTGTACTGAGCCCTGCGGATTCTACTGGAAACATCCTTCCAGTCACAAAAACATCCATCAATCATTACCCTTTGCTTCCTACCTCGAAGCCAATTTTGGATCCAACTTTCCACTTTGCCCTGGATTCCACGGGCTTTTACCTTCGTGACCAGTCAACCATGTGGGACCTTATCGAAAGCTTTACTAAAGTCCACATACACTACATCGTACGCATGACCCTCATCAACCCTCCTGGTCGAGGGAAAGGAGAGAGGGTAGAGGGGGAAGGAGAGAGTCGAGCAAGGGGCCGGGGGAAAGAGATTCCCAGTGTCTGAAAGAAATGCCAGGTGGAAAAGAAGAGGATCCCATGATTTGGAGGGGGCTGTCAGTACCTGTGAATCCCAGCCCAAATAAGAACTTCAGGACAAGGGGGGAGAAAATTAGTCTCCCTCCTTATTTCACCAATTCTCTGGACCCATTAGCATGACACAAATTGCAAAGACTACATTGATAAGCATGCTTAATGAACCAGAATAATTAATGAAGCAGTGTCTAGATAATTACCGTGGCTGCTTTTGATCGATATGTCAACAACAGCAGGCATATCCGGTTTCTTTGAAAACAGTCTTGGCTGCAGTTATTAGTAGAAATTTCAATACAATTCAACTAAACTGATGTACAAACTTGGAGGTTTCTTTTACTGCAATGATGGGAAAAAGATGAACTTCAGAAGAGAGATGTGCCTCCATTACGATACAATGCAAATGCTTTATGATAATCATACCAACTTGGCGTACAATAGTCTCAACAATCACATCTAATTCAGTCCCTTCCGAAAATGTTTCGACACGTTCAATTACTGGCAACAGTGAAAGCCGCTTACTTAAACGAATCATGGATGGTCAACTGACGTACTTTCAACCAAACACTTCTCAAATCAATCATGAGCGGACAATCCAGCACTAGGAGTTTTGGTTAAGCTGTGCTTACAGCAGCCCAACAATGGAGGCCATCACTCTTGAGCCGAATTCAGTTCTTATCTTTTTTCCACACAACAGTTCCAGGAGGCGAGGTCAGATAGCAATCAGCCAGGGAAAGACAGGACCAGGAAAGATAGGCTGAATATGTATAGGTCAAGGGTTGAACCGAAGACCTTCTTGTTCTATAAGGCTCAGTCACAGACTTCATGCTTTATTGAGACAGATGACATTTTCTTGCTGTCACGGTTTTTGGTGACACTTTTTTTATTAACATTTAACATGAAACTGCCTGCAAATATTTAGAATGGAAATCCTGTATGTAAACAATTGCTGTAACAATTGCTTTGGGGGTGCTGTGGAGTGAGATTCTTAACAATATTCCCTCTAAGCTGCGCAACTGTGCAGCCCGTAGCCGTTTTTTCAAATGCAAAATTTTGCACATGCAGTAACTTTGAATGGGCCGTGCAGGCAATGAAAGGAACGGCGCACTCCCCAAAAATTAGGGGCAAACATTGGTTCTGAACTCTCCCTCCCATCTCAGTTACCATCTTACATATCTATTAACAAAAAGATATTCATCACAAACCATGGACAATTTAGTCATTATTAAAAACAAAAAAATGTTGGTGACCAAAGGTTTGGTCCAAGGGTCAAAGAGGTAGGTTTTAAGGAGGGTCTTAAAAGAGGAGAGAGTGGCAGAAAGGCAAACAGTTTTAGGGAGAGTCTTCCAGAGATTAGGGGTAATCTTCTCGCTATGAAGGCCAGCATGCCATTTGCTTTCTTTACTGCCTGCTGTACCTGCATGCCTACCTTCAATGACTGATGTACCATGACACCCAGGTCTCTTTGCACCTCCCCTTTTACTAATCTGTCACCATTCAGATAATAATCTGCCTTCCTGTTTTTGCCAAAAAAAGTGGATAACCTCACATTTATCCACATTATACTGCATCTGTCATGTATTTGCCCATTCACCTAACCTGTCCAAGTCACCCTGCAGCCTCTGAGCATCCTCCTCGCTGCTCGCACTGCCACCCAGCCTGGTGTCATTTGAAAACTTGGAGATATTACATTCAATTCCTTTGTCTAAATCATTAATGTATATTGTAAATAGCTGGGGTCCCAGCACTGAACCCGACGGCACCCCACGAGTCACTGCCTGCCATTCTGAAAAGGACCCATTTATTCCTACTCCTTGCTTCCTGTCTGTCCATGTTCTCTATCCATGTCAATACATTACCCCCAATACCATGTGCCTTAATTTTGCACACTAATCTCTTGTGTGGGACTTTGTCAAAAGCCTTTTGAAAGTCCAAACACACCACATCCACTGGTTCTCCCTTATCCACTCTTAATAGTTACATCCTCAAAAAACTCTAGATTTGTCAAGCATGATTTCCCTTTCATAAATCCATGCTGACTTGGATCGATCCTGTCACTGCTTTCCAGATGCGCTGCTATTACATTTTTAATAATTGATTCCAGCTTTTTCCCCACCACTGATGTCAGGCTAACCGGTCTATCATTTCCTGTTTTCTCTCTCCCTCCTTTTTAAAAAAGTGGGGTTATATTAGCTACCCTCCAATCCATAGGAACTGATCCAGAGTCCATGGAATGTTGGAAAATGACCACCAATGCATCTACTATTTCGAGGGCCACCTCCTTATGTACTCTGGGATGCAGACCATCAGGCCCTGGGGATTTATCAGCCTTCAGTTTCAATAGTTTCCCTAACACCATTTCCTGACTGATCAGGATTTCCCTCAGTTCTCCCTTCTCGCTAGACCCTCGGTCCCCTAGTATTTTCGGGAGGTTATTTGTGTCTTCCTTAGTGAAGAGAGAACCAAAGTATTTGTTCAATTTGTCTGCCATTTCCTTGTTCCCCATTATGAATTCACCTGATTCTGACTACAAGGGACCTACATTAATCTTCACTAATCTTTTTCTCTTCACATATCTATGGAAGCTTTTGCAGTCAGTTTTTAAGTTCCCTGCAAGCTTACTCTCATACTCTATTTTCCCCCTCCTAATTAAGCCCCTAGTCCTCCTCTGCTGAATTCTAAATTTCTCCCAGTCCTCAGGTTTGCTGCTTTTATATGCCTCTTCCTTGGATTTAACACTTTCCCTAATTTCCCTTGTTAGCCTCGGTTGAGCCATCTTCCCTTTTTTATTCTTACGCCACACAGGGATGTACAATTGTTGTAATTCATCCATGTGATCTTTAAATGTCTGCCATTGCCTATCTCATTCTCCAGTCTATCCTAGCTAATTCACGTCTCATACCGTTGAAGTTTCCTTTCTTTAAATTCAGGACCCTAGTCTCTGAATTAATTGTGTCACTCTCCATCTTAATGAAGAATTCTACCATATTATGGTCACTCTTCCCCAAGGGGGCCCGTACGACCAGATTGCTAATTAATCCTCTCTCGTTACACAAGACCCAGTTTAGGATGGCCTGCTCTCTAGTTGATTCCTCGACATATTGGTCTAGAAAACCATCCCTTATACATGTCAGGAAATCCTCCTCCACAGCATTTCTACCAGTTTGTTTAGCCCAATCAATAAGTAGATTAAAGTCACCCATGATAACTGCTGTATCCTTATTGCACGCGTCCCTAATTTCCTGTTTGATGCCATCCCCAACCTCCCTACTACTGTTTGGTGGTGTGTACACAACTCCCACTAACGTTTTCTGCCCTTTGGTGTTTCGCAGCTCTACCCATAAGGGGCCAAAGTTTCGGCCTCAGTTGCTCCTGATTTTTTGGAGCAACTGGTGTAGAATGGAGTATCTTAGAAATTCAAATTCTCGCCATTTAGTTTGCTCCAGTTCTAGTCAGTTAGAACAGTTTCATTTTGGAACAGAATTTTTTTTTCAAAAGGGGGCGTGTCCGGTCACTTACGCCTGTTTTCAAAGTTTCGGCAGTGAAAACTTACTCCAAACTAACTTAGAATGGAGTAAGTGAAAATTTTTGTACGCTCGAAAAAACCTTGTCTACTCTTTGGAAAATCAGGCGTAGGGAATGGGGGGGGTTTAAAGGGAAGTTTACAAACATTAAACACTTCAGTTTTACAAATAAAGAGCCATCATCAATAATAAATGATAAAAACATCAATAAATCAACCAATAAAATCCAAAAAATTAATAAGAAATTATTTTTTTAAAAATCAATAAATAAAACATTTTCGACTTACTGACTGCAGCACCGGGAGCCCTCCAACAGCGTGCTGGGATGCCCCCCCCCCCCCCGCCCACCCACCCCCAGTGTGTCTCTGTCAGTGTCTCTATCTCTGTCCGTCTGTCTGTGTGTGTCTCTCACTTTCTCTGTCAGTGTCTGTGTTTCTGACAGCATGGGGAGGGGGAGGAGGGGGGTAGGGCGGGAGAGGGGGGGAGGGATGGGGAGGGAAGGGGAGGGATGGGGAGGGAAGGGGAGGGATGGGGAGGGAAGGGGAGGGATGGGGAGGGAAGGGGAGGGAAGGGGAGGGATGGGGAGGGAAGGGGAGGGAAGGGGGAGGGATGGGGAGGGATGGGGAGGGATGGGGAGGGAAGGGGAGAAGGGGGAGGGAAGGGGAGAAGGGGGAGGGAAGGGGAGAAGGGGGAGGGAAGGGGAGAAGGGGGAGGGAAGGGGAGAAGGGGGAGGGAAGGGGAGAAGGGGGAGGGAAGGGGAGAAGGGGGAGGGAAGGGGAGAAGGGGGAGGGAAGGGGAGAAGGGGGAGGGAAGGGGAGAAGGGAAGGGGGGGAGAGGGGGAGGGAAGGGGGGGAGAGGGGGAGGGAAGGGGAGGAGGGAAGGGGGGGAGAGGAGGAGGGAAGGGGGGGAGAGGAGGAGGGAAGGGGGGGAGAGGAGGAGGGAAGGGGGGGAGAGGAGGAGGGAAGGGGGGGAGAGGAGGAGGGAAGGGGGGGAGAGGAGGAGGGAAGGGGGGAAGAGGAGGAGGGAAGGGGGGGAGAGGAGGAGGGAAGGGGGGAGAGGAGGAGGGAAGGGGGGGGAGAGGAGGAGGGAAGGGGGGGAGAGGAGGAGGGAAGGGGGGGAGAGGAGGAGGGAAGGGGGGGGAGAGGAGGAGGGAAGGGGGGGGAGAGGAGGAGGGAAGGGGGGAGAGGAGGAGGGAAGGGGGGAGAGGAGGAGGGAAGGGGGGAAGGGGAAGGGGAAGGGGAAGGGGGGGAGAAGGAGAAGGGGGGAGGAGAAGGAAAAGGGGGGAGGAGAAGGAGAAGGGGGGAGGAGAAGGGGAAGGGGGGAGGAGAAGGGGAAGGGGGGAGGAGGGGTTGATGGGGGATGAGGAGAAGGGGGTGATGGGGGATGAGGAGAAGGGGGTGATGGGGGATGAGAAGGGGGTGATGGGGATGAGAAGGGGGTGATGGGGATGAGAAGGGGGTGATGGGGGATGAGAAGGGGGTGATGGGGGATGAGAAGGGGTTGATGGGGGATGAGAAGGGGGTGATGGGGGATGAGAAGGGGGTGATGGGGGTGATGAGGAGAAGGGGAAGGGAGAGAGGTGGAGAAGGGGAAGGGGGGGGAGGGGAAGGGGGAGGGGAGGGGGGGAGGGGAAGGGGGGAGGGGAGGGGAAGGGGGGAGGGGAAGGGGGGAGGGGAAGGGGGGAGGAGCAGAAGGGGAGGGGGAGGAGCAGAAGGGGAGGGGGAGGAGCAGAAGGGGAGGGGGAGGAGCAGAAGGGGAGGGGGAGGAGCAGAAGGGGAGGGGGGAGGAGCAGAAGGGGAGGGGGAGGAGCAGAAGGGGAGGGGGGAGGAGCAGAAGGGGAGGGGGAGGAGCAGAAGGGGAGGGGGAGGAGCAGAAGGGGAGGGGGAGGAGCAGAAGGGGAGGGGGAGGAGCAGAAGGGGAGGGGGGAGGAGCAGAATGGGAGGGGGAGGAGCAGAAGGGGAGGGGGGAGGAGCAGAAGGGGAGGGGGAAGGAGCAGAAGGGGAGGGGGAAGGAGCAGAAGGGGAGGGGGAGGAGCAGAAGGGGAAGGGGGGATGAGGAAGAGAAGGGCAAAGGGAGAGGGGGGGCAGAAGGGAGAGGGGGGCAAAGGGAGAGGGGGGCAAAGGGAGAGGGGGGGCAAAGGGAGAGGGGGGGCAAAGGGAGAGGGGGGGCAAAGGGAGAGGGGGGCAAAGGGAGAGGGGGGGCAAAGGGAGAGGGGGGCAAAGGGAGAGGGGGGGAAAGGGAGAGGGGGGGCAAAGGGAGAGGGGGGGCAAAGGGAGAGGGGGGGCAAAGGGAGAGGGGGGGCAAAGGGAGAGGGGGGCAAAGGGAGAGGGGGGGCAAAGGGAGAGGGGGGGCAAAGGGAGAGGGGGGGCAAAGGGAGAGGGGGGGCAAAGGGAGAGGGGGGGCAAAGGGAGAGGGGGGGCAAAGGGAGAGGGGGGCAAAGGGAGAGGGGGGGCAAAGGGAGAGGGGGGGCAAAGGGAGAGGGGGGGCAAAGGGAGAGGGGGGGCAAAGGGAGAGGGGGCAAAGGGAGAGGGGGGGAAGGGGGGGCAAAGGGGAAGGGGGGGCAAAGGGGAAGGGGGGCAAAGGGGAAGGGGGGGCAAAGGGGAAGGGGGCAAAGGGGAAGGGGGCAAAGGGGAAGGGGGGGCAAAGGGGAAGGGGAAGGCAAAGGGGAAGGGGAAGGCAAAGGGGAAGGGGAAGGGGGGGCAAAGGGGAAGGGGAAGGGGAAGGGGGGGCAAAGGGGAAGGGGAAGGCAAAGGGGAAGGGGAAGGGGGGGCAAAGGGGAAGGGGGGGCAAAGGGGAAGGGGGGGCAAAGGGGAAGGGGGGGCAAAGGGGAAGGGGGGGCAAAGGGGAAGGGGGGGCAAAGGGGAAGGGGGGCAAAGGGGAGGCAAGGGGAAGGGGGGGCAAAGGGGAAGGGGGGGCAAAGGGGAAGGGGGGCAAAGGGGAAGGGGGGCAAAGGAGAAGGGGGGGCAAAGGAGAAGGGGGGGCAAAGGAGAAGGGGGGGCAAAGGAGAAGGGGGGGCAAAGGAGAAGGGGGGGCAAAGGAGAAGGGGGGGAGAGGGAGGAGAAGGGGGGGAAAGGGAGGAGAAGGGGGGGGGGAGAGGGAGGAGAAGGGGGGGAGGGAGAGGGAGGAGAAGGGGGGGAGAGGGAGGAGAAGGGGGGGAGAGGGAGGAGAAGGGGGGGGAGGAAGGAGAAGGGGGGGGAGGAAGGAGAAGGGGGAGGGAGGAGAAGGGGGGCGGAGGCTGAACGGGCCCGGCCCTGCCGGACCCAAGACTTCGGGCAGGGCCTGTCCCCAGCACCAGATTTACAGGTAGGTGGCGTTGGGTCAGGTCGGGTCGGGGGTCTGGGATCAGGAGCGCGAGTCGGGTCGGGGGGGCGGAGGGAGGTCGGTTCGGTTCGGGTCGGAGGGAGAGGGAGGTCAGGTCGGGTGGGAGGAAGCGCAGGTCGGGTTGGGTCCGGTCCGGGTGGGGGGTCGGGAGCGCAGGTCGGGTCTGGGGGGGGGGGGAAAGGAGGTCGGTTCGGGGGGGGGGGGAAAAAGGAGGTCGGTTCGGTGGGGGGAGGGAGGTCAGGTCGGGTGGGGGTAGGGGGCGGAGCGCGGGTCAGGTCAGGTTCTGGGGCAGGGAAGCGGGAGTCTAGTCGGGTCGGGAGGAAGCAGGAGCTGGGCGTGCGAGGCAGCCTTATGCACACAGCCCCAGTGAGGCCATTCGGCCAGGGCTAGGGACTGCGTGCTTTGGGCCCCTTACACACAGTTATGGGCGCCTGGAGCTACTGCACATGCGCGCTCGTTGTAGCGCGCATGTGCAGAGGTCCCGGTACTGTTTTCAGCGCAGGGAGCTAGCTCCACCACCAATTGCTCATGCTGCGCCGCGCTTGACTCAAGGGGACCAGCAGGGAGCCGGAGAATCTAATTTTTTTTTTAGGCGCACTTTGTGGCGCAAAAAACGGGCATCCAGGTCGGGGCTGCGCCGTTCTAGGCGCGGCCCGAAACTTGGGCCCATAGATTCCACGCCATCCACACTAATGTCCTTCCTTGCTATTGCGTTAATCTCCTCTTTAACCAGTAACGCTACTTCACCTGCTTTTCCTTCCTGTCTGTCCTTCCTGAATATTAAATACTCCTGGATGTTGAGTTCCCAGCCTTGGTTACTCTGGACCCATGTCTCCGTAATCCCAATTACATCATATCCGTTAACAGCTATCTGCGCAGTCAATTCATCCACCTTATTACGAATGCTCCTCGCAGTAAGATTCAGAGCCTTCGGGTTTGTTTTTTTAAACACTCTTTGTCCTTTTTGAATTATGTTGTAATAGAAACATAGAAACATAGAAAATAGGTGCAGGAGCAGGCCATTCAGCCCTTCTAGCCTGCACCGCCATTCAATGAGTTCATGGCTGAACATGAAACTTCAGTACCCCCTTCCTGCTTTCTCGCCATAACCCTTGATCCCCCGAGTAGTAAGGACTTCATCTAACTCCCTTTTGAATATATTTAGTGAATTGGCCTCAACTACTTTCTGTGGTAGAGAATTCCACAGGTTCACCACTCTCTGGGTGAAGAAGTTTCTCCTCATCTCGGTCCTAAATGGCTTACCCCTTATCCTCAGACTGTGACCCCTGGTTCTGGACTTCCCCAACATTGGGAACATTCTTTCTGCATCTAACCTGTCTAAACCCGTCAGAATTTTAAACGTTTCTATGAGGTCCCCTCTCATTCTTCTGAACTCCAGTGAATACAAGCCCAATTGATCCAATCTTTCTTGATAGGTCAGTCCCGCCATCCCGGGAATCAGTCTGGTGAACCTTCGCTGCACTCCCTCAATAGCAAGAATGTCCTTCCTCAAGTTAGGAGACCAAAACTGTACACAATACTCCAGGTGTGGCCTCACCAAGGCCCTGTACAACTGTAGCAACACCTCCCTGCCCCTGTATTCAAATCCCCTCGCTATGAAGGCCAACATGCCATTTGCTTTCTTAACCGCCTGCTGTACCTGCATGCCAACCTTCTTGATTTTTGCTCTTGATTTCTCTGCCCTCCACTCTTGCTTTTCTCCTTCCTATCTTTTGCTTCTGTCCCCTTTTTACTTCCCTCTGTCTTCCTGCATAGATTCCCATCCCCCTGCCATTTTAGTTTAAACTCTCCCCAACAGCACGAGCAAACACTCCGCCTAGGACATCGATTCCGATTCTGTTCAGGTGCAGACCATCCAGCTTGTACTGGTCCCCCAGAACCGGTTCCAATGTCCGAGGAATTTGAATCCCTCCCTTCTGCACCACTCTTCGAGCCACATATTCATCTGAGCTATCCTGCAATTCCTGCTCTGAATAGCACGTGGCAATAGTAGCAATCCTGAGATTATTACCTTTGAGATCCTACTTTTTAAAATTTAACTCCTAGCTCCCTAAATTCAGCTTGTAAGACATCATCCCATTTTTTTACCTATATCGTTGGTATCTATATGTACCACGACAGCTAGCTGTTCACCCTCCCTCTCCAGAATGCGCTGCAGCCGCTCCAAGACATTCTTGACCCTTGCACCAGGGAAGCAACATACCATCCTGGAGTCTCGTTTGCGAATCCCCTATCACTATAGCTCTCCCACTCTTTTTCCTGCCCTCCTAGAAAAACTTCCCTGCTTTTATACTTCATCCCCTTTGCAATAAAGGCCAAGATTCCATTGGCCTTCCTGATCACTTGCTGTACCTGCATATTAACCTTTTGTGTTTCATGCACAAGTACCCCCAGGTCCCGCTGTACCGCAGCACTTTGCAATCTTTCTCCATTTAAATAATAACTTGCTTTTTGATTTTTTGTGCCAAAGTGCATGACATCACATTTTCCAACATTATACTCCATCTGCCAAATTTTTGCCCACTCACTTAGCCTGTCTATGTCCTTTTGCAGATTTTGTTTGTCCTCCTCACACATTGCTTTTCCTCCCATCTTTGTAGCGTCGGCAAACTTGGCTACGTTACACTCCAAGTCGTTGATATAGATTGTAAATAGTTGGGGTCCCAGCACTGATCCCTGCGGCACCCCACTGGTTACTGAATGCCAACCCGAGAATGAACCATTTATCCCTACTTTCTGTTTTCTGTTTGTTAGCCAATCCTCTATCCATGTTAATATATTACCCCCAACCCCGTGAACTTTTATTTTATGCAGTAACCTTTTACGTGGCACCTTGTCAAATGCCTTTTGGAAGTCCAAATACACCACATCCACTGGTTCCCCATTATCCACCCTGTTCATTACATCCTCAAAGAATTCTAGCAAATTTGTCAAACTTGACTTCCCCTTCATAAATCCCTGCTGACTCTGCCTGACTGAATTTTGTTTTTCCAAATGTCCTGCTACTGCTTCTTTAATGATGGACTCCAACATCTTCCCAACCACAGATGTTAGGCTAACTGGCATATCATTTCATGCTTTTTGTCTGCCTCCTTTTTTAAATCTGCTGGGACCTCTCCAGAATCCATGGAATTTTGGTAAATTACAACCAATGCATCCACTATCTCTGCCGCTACTTCTCTTAAGACCCTAGGATGCAAGCCATCAGGTCCAGGGGATTTATCTGCCTTTAGTCCCATTATCTTACTGAGTACCACCTCCTTCGTGATTATGTGAAGTTCCTCCCCCCCTATGGTCCCTTGGCTATCCACTGTTGGAATATTGTTAGTGTCCTCTACCGTAAAAACTGATACAAAATATTTGTTCAGTTTCTGCCATCTCCATGTTCCCCATTACTAATTCCCCGGTCTCGTCCTCCAAGGGACCAACATTTACTCGAGCCACTCTTTTCCTTTTTATTTACCTATAGAAACTCTTATCTGTTTTTATATTTTGTGCTAGTTTACTTTCATAGTCTACCTCATTATGAGGCCTGGGCCCATCTGGTCTGGTGCCAAGGGGACTGCGAAATGTATTTTTTTATCTATTACTTTTTGCTTGGTTACTAATTTATTTCATTTCATTTGACATCTATGTTGGCAAATATTATTTAAATATTACATTTCCTTTCGCCCTCGTAAACAATTTATTCCCCATCTGCAAGCAGATGCAGTTGCATTTAATGATTTTTTTAAAAATAATTTAATATTTTTTCAACCAAGCCTGATCCATACAAATCCGTGAGCAAATCCTCAAGTCATCCACTGAATTAATGATAAATACAAAAACACCTTATCTTGTGCACGAAGACTAAGCAGCAACAACAAATCCTCAGTGGCACAAAACATCTGAAAGAATTTTACAGAATGAAGAATGATCACTTTGAATGCCTAATATTCAATTTATCCTGAGGCACAGCATGCAATTTTAATCTTAGTCACCTCGAGTCTATTCTGCAATGCTGAAAACTTGAAGAAAGTCATGCTTCAAGAATTAAAAGTTAAATAATTATATCAGACAGCAGTCCTTTGAATGCAAAACACTGGATTTTAAAAAAAAATTGCAATAATCAAAATGGTTAAAAAAAACATTTACAGGAGCACTACCATATTAGTTTTTTAGAACTTGTGCTATATTTATATATGATCATATCAGCTATTCTACTGTGGGAGCATCATAGCAGAACCCGGTCCTGTCCTACATGTACTTTTCAGCATAGATTACAGGATAGTGATCAGCAAAGCACTGGCTGGTGTTTCTATTCCCCAGCCAGCACGCCCAATTGTAATGCCCTTACTGCCAAACAGGCTGAGAATGAGCTCACACAGCATAGATGAAGACTGAATCTGGGACCTTTCTGGTCTGTATAAAATAAGAGACACTAAATGGTGCATTTACATGCCAAGCCATCACAGAATCTCCTTTAACAGATTAAATGCCTATCACTTCAGGTGCTCATGATTGCGCTCATTCCTATGACGCTATACATGGCATGCCACCTGTGAGTCAAGCCTTTCCCAAAGAGAAGAGAAACAATGGCCCGGATTTTGCGGTCAGCTACCAAGGAACGGCACTCGCCATTCACCTTGCAGACAGCTGCCCACAACATTTTTTTAAATGGACTTTTGAGCAGAAACTTGTTCAAATCCAGCGTCTGATGCAGTGCAGTGCCTCTGTGAGCAGGAAAAGTAATAGCAAGTCTCTTCAACCAATCAGATTGAAGAATCTTCACAGACATGCAAAGTCTAAAGCAGGAAGTATCAATTAGATTTAAATCATGTACAGAAAGCGAGAAAAAGATTGGGAGACAGATGGGGTTGAGAGAGAATGAGAGACAGACTAAATATATATATATTTTAACTTTTTCTATTTAAAAAAAATCTTCAGCAACAATTAAAATCTGAAGGAATGGGACTCCACACTTGTAAAATTAAATTTTCAGGTCCAGAGAGGTTCTTTGGCTGTAATTATCACGCTGTTAAAAATTCACTTACTCCTGAATGCACCAGCCCTACTTTTTTCTGGCATCTTTAATGGGGAGCTAGTGGGTCAGTATCACAACTTCACACCATTGCCATTGAGTCTATCAGCGAGGTTTGTTACAGCGCGCCCTGTGGAGGAGCGGGGTATATCTGACAGCAACTTCCAGATTTCCGCATTTTCTCCATAACAGTGATTGCTGAGAGCCTCACCATTATTATAAACATAAAATCCAGGCCACTGCCTTTGGAAACAAGACATTCAAGACAGTAAAATGTTTATTGAACATTGAACTATATACCTGACACTCAAATCAAGAAAGGACAGATGGGTCAGTTGAGCAGGTGCACAGCAGACAGAACTATATTTTGGTTTTGTGTATAATCTTAACCCATTGAACTTGGCTGGAGGCCACTACCATCTTTTGTGTGCTTTATATACAATTTTGAGTCAAGTACTGAGCTGTTTTGTTTTAAGATACATGGCAACATGCCATACATTATTTTTCACATTAAAAACCTGCATCATCTATTACATGCCAAGTGAATAAAGCTTCAGTCTATAATTAAATCTGTCAGTATCAATTTTTCCTGGGACCTGGATTTCCAATTAAACAGGTACTGTGTAGAAAAGAAATGAGTGGAGTGGGGGAACATTGAAATACTGAAGCCACTGGGAATAACTCCTATTACTTTCCCTTTTCGACTAAAAAGAGACCAGGAGGAAACCCACTGGCTTCAGGTGAGTCAATCAGCATGTCCAGGGTACCACATTAAAAATTGGAGTGGCCTCCAACCACGCTCACTGGGTTAATTTTATACACATAACGACTGCACTTGCCCAATTGACCCATCTATCCATTTTTGATTGAATGTCAGATAGATATTTTAATATTCTTCAAAAATGATTTTACCGCGTTAACTGAGATATTCATGGTTTCCCCTCTTTGGAAGAAAAAAAACCGGAGCATCCCAGGAGGCATGCCTTTTATAGGGCACAGGAACATACCGAAGAGGCATTCTTAAAACTGCTCATAAACCACAAGAGACAAGATACTGCAGAAAATAATGTACTTTAGAGGTCCTTCAGAAAACCTCCTGGAGTAGGATCAGAGTTCTGGTTCCTACTTTGTGACAGAAGTTGCCAATTAGAACCCTGACACAATTTCTGAGTTATGCATCAGTGTTCATTGGAATTGCAAATGTTGTGCAGCCTGTGGCCACAGCACTGGGCAACATAGATAACCGTAGCACTCAACTGCTGCATGAACACTGATACATCAGTGGAATCAGATCGACTGCAGAATTCAGGGCTTGAGCAGATTTGAGATGTGCTGGAAAGGGTGTGAACATCTCTCTGGACTCGGAACACTTTCTCCCCAGCAGTTGATAGGTTACCGCAGAACACGGCTCATCTGGTTTGTTGTTCTTTGAGCGTTCTCCAATCTCTTGTGCAATCTAGTGTTGAAGAGGCACTTTGTAATAGACTGAACCCAAGTTCTCCCAACACCCCAAGGCATCTCGCTTGGACACCCTCATGGATAGGATGGCATTCTATGAACTAGAGAGTTGCACTGTTGCCTCTGCTGAGTTTAAAACGCTTTTTGAAATTGTGTGGTGTTGGAAAAAAAAGCATGAACAGATGCATGGCACTGGGAAAGATACTTGACATTCAATCAAATTTTAAAACTGGAAGGAATCTTCAAGTGAAAGCTGAAGAAGCATTAGCCAAAGCTGAACAAAATGAGATAGTGAAGTAAAAGTGAGGCTAAAAGTGGTGTTGGCTGGAGAAAGTGACATGGTGGCTAAATGAAAATGAAACGTCGCTAAAATATTTTGAACAGTTATAAAGTTTCAAAGAGAATTTTATACTGGCTATTTCTAGAATTGCCAAATACAAACTAGATTATGTTAGGGAAGAAATTACTAATGAACGTTCTTGGTGTATTTAAACCAATAATGAAGACTTCGACAGAGAGAGGAAAAGAACTCTGATATGGTTCAGAATGATGTCATGGCTATATCAGAACACTAAAATTATCTGACCAAAGAGGCAGTGAAGTGGCAGAAAATTTCATAAAGGACCAATGCCCCAATATAATTCCCTCCCAAACCCCGAATGAACTAATAAGTTCTGAATACAAGGAAGACTTTAAGTTCACCAAAAAACAGATGTAGGAGACATTTCATTAGTTATAATGTACCAAAGAAATAACCTTTCAAAATTTGGCATCATTGAGGTAACATGTTGAGTTATTGCGGCTAACAGTCCGAAGGAGCTTAATTAACCTCAATCATTATCTCAGGCCACTTCAGTAAACATGACATTTTAAATCTTGTTAATTCATCTCTCTAATGCACTTCCTCCAAGGCACTCTCAATGCAACAGAGACAAGGATGTTAAAGTTAATTCACTCTGGTCCTAATTTATGTCACTCACTTCTATGCCTGTAGCTACTGATTACAACATGGAACTGCCGATGATCAGAGATGTTGCAAGCCTGAATAATTTCTTTACTTTCTGAAGGTGTGAAGAAATTATACACAAAGTGAAAAATGCCTGGAAGTGAAGACTGAGGAATACCAGGGAGTAACCATCCAAGTGCTGAAAGAGACTCGAGAGAAGATTTGTGAAGCATCAACAACCAATGTTCCCTGTAAGTTGCACTTCGCTCTGCGCAGTATGTTTCTTTTAATGTGCGGCCCCTTTACATTTCTGTGCATGCGTGGTATTCACAATCTAAAAGCCGGTGAGTGGCCTATGCGGTACCTTTCAGATTACAGCAACGTAGCGGGAACATTGCTGACAACTATTTTAAGGAAGTCACTGAGGAGGTACTAGATTGGAAACAATCCCTTTTCAAAAAGGGGATAAAACAGACACAGGAAACTACAGATTCATTTATCTCATTTCCATTCTATGTAGAATGAAATTATCACTAGGTGTAAACTTGGAGTAGCTGTATACTAATAACCTAGTAAACAGCAGCCAACACAAATTCTGAAGGGTAATATCCTATCCTAACCAAACTCCACAACTTTTTTGAGGAAATAACATCCCAAGTGGACTGTGGAAAGCCTTACAACACTGCGCACCCAAACTTCCAAAAGTTCACTTGTTGAAGTACCACACAAAAGGCTATTTGTTAAACTCAAGGCTGCAATGAGGACTCAGCGTGATTGGGAGTTATGAGGAAAAACGAGAGAAACTTGTGTTCTTACGCATGGAAAAGAGGGATTGGAGAGGCAATCTTAGAGGTATACAAGGGTATGGAAAACTTTATTGCTTTTAAAGTAAATTGTGAGACTTGCTAAGGGGACACAAGTTCAAACGAGCAAAAGGCAGGAAATGTTTTTTCTCAAAAGTGATCCACACATGGAATGGTTTCCCAGATAAAGCAGTGGAGGCAAAAACCTTGAAATCATTTAAGAGACAATTGGATAGTGCAATGGGAACTGCAGGGTGCTTCTGGTTGGGCGAATTAGATGGGCAGAATGGCCCCTCTCCTCTGTAATTATTGTTTAATCTTGTGAGAAGTGAGTGTTCAAGCACTAAATGTTTACAGATATATGGTCCAACATGCAGACCTTTCCTTGCATGTCCAGATAGAACATGATGTCAGTTTACGAGGGTGTCCTTTTACAAAAGTAACCCAATGTCGGCTAAGAGGACACCTTCACCTGAAGATGTGTAAAAGTTATGGAGAAAGGAAAGGAGAAACTTGCCATTTATCGTGCTTTACTATGTTCTCTTAGGAATATCACATCATTTTGCGTTTACATACAATTAAATATTTTTACACACAGTAATTGCTGTTACATAGGCAAATATGGCAACAAATTTGATTTTTAAAAAATCATGTCATAGTAACACATCCGCAAAAATAGCCCTTCATTAATGACCATTTTCAAGGCAGAGGAAGTTACATTTGGCTAAAAGCTGATCAACCATTTTTAAGTAATGAAGCCAACAAATTAAATATTCATGAACTAACAGATGCTGCCTTGACATAAATTTTGCCTTTCTAAACAACACCGTTAAAAATATCAAAATAGTTTCATCTTGGTTAGAAAATGGCATGGACAGATGGAAAAATTGAAGGGAAAATAATGCTTTACATGTTATACTATAGAAAACCTTCATAACCCATTTATATCTACAGTGCTGAAGAGAGCCAGGCTTCAATGCATTAATTAAAATATTGGAGAAAGGAGAAAGAAAACTCCCAAAAGTAGATTCAAAAAATTTTACAAAATCCTTCCTTCTGATACAAGCAGTAATTTGCATATAAGTCACAGCTGGGCAACAATCCTTACAAACCGTGCTGTAATAGTTTTCAAAATTAACAAGGGAAGAGTTTGTGTTTTTGGACTGCACAAACTATAGGTCTGTTTCCCCGACCCACCAGTCTACCCTGTCCCTATTACTTTCATTCATACAGCAAGTGCAATCTTTTATTAAATAAGAGAAAAGACGAGTAGACACATGAAATAATGAAAGGTATAGATTTTTTTGAAAGGCAGGTCATGCTTCACCAAGCTTTATAAAATTATTTGGAGAAGTAACAGAGGATAAAGGAAATGCAACTCGTGAATTTTGTGGGTTGTCAAAAAGCAATGTACTGCATAAGAAATTTATGGCAAAAATAAAATGGCATAAATGGAATTGAGGAAAATGTGATCACATGTAAAAAGATATATTGTTGGAAGGCAGACAGCAAAGAGATGGGGTAAGAGATAGTTTCCAGGAATGGAAAAGTTTAGCAAGTTGTGTTCCACAGGAGTCCAGGTTGGGGCTGCTATTATTTTCTGTTTACATTAAAAGGCGCATGGAAACACCATCACCTCCATGACACACAGCATCCTGAATTGAAAATATATCGCTGTTCCTTCATCGTCGCTGGGTGAATATCCTGGAACTCCCTCCCTTACAGCATTGTGGGAGTACCTTCACCACACGAACTGCAGCAGTACAAGGCGGCGGATCACCACCATCTTCTCAAGGGCAATTAGGGATGGGCAATAAATGCTGGCCTTGCCAGCGATGCCCACATCCCATGAATGAACGAATGAATAAAAAAAAAATGATCCAGAGCTTTGGGGGGTGGGGGGGGGCGCTATATGTCATGATTATAAAAGACTTCAGGAGGATATAGGTTAGCAAGATGGGCAGCTAGGCAGATAAAATTTAATACAGAAAATGTGAAAGCAATTCATAAGAAATAGGGAAAAGAAATTCATCTTAAACGATATAATTTAAAATGGAGTAGTGGGGTCTTACTGTGCAGATAAAATGGTCATTAAAGGTGACAGCACAAGTAGATAGTGCTATAAGGTTAAAGAATTCCAGCTCTTGTACATGGAGGTAATGTTAAATGAGCTAGATTAAACCACAGTTGGAAGTATTGTATACAAATGGTGGACACCATATTTTACAAAGGATACAAAAGCAAATCAAAAGGTGTGGCAGGTTGGAAAAACAGAGAAAGATCACTGTATCTAGAGACCTAGAGTTAGGACAGGTCAGCAGGAGAAAAGCAATATGGGAACCAGGAGAAGCTGGATTTAGAGTTTTAGTGGGAGCTGCAGGAGGAAGAATAAGTTGGCCACAGAAGCAAAATGAGGTGAATGCATACATGAGGATGCAATACGCTATTTAACAACAGGCCTGTTTATTTGGCTGCTCGTGCTTTTTGTTATTTATAAATTTCGTGGCTGAGCGACAGTATGTAATGGGCAAAGCTAGCACGGCTGAATAATTTCCATCTTTTCATAACCAATTCTTTTTGAGTTCTAAGTATAAACAGAAAAGAACAGGTGCCTTTGTCAACATATGTGCCTCTGCAGTAAAAAAATACTTGATACTATGATACGAAACGTTCACTCAAAAAAAGCTTTTGAAATTCATCTTCCAGCTTGTCTCAAATAATTTGGAGGGAAAAAAATATATAATCCTGTTACCGGAAGGGGAAACACATGCTTTGATATTTGTCGTGAGAAAAATGAATGCGTTTTGTGTAAACAACCAGTGTTTTGGAATTCTCCGCACAAACAAAATAAATAAATGGTGCAATCACTCAATTTGCCTGTGTGTCTCTCTGACCTGGTTTCTCTGCTTGAAATAGTAAGCACCTGATATACACATCAAACTATACTTCAGAAAGCTTCTAAAATTCATTTGCCAGCTTGTTTTGAAATCATTTAGAGAACCAAAGACATTTTTTTTAAACCTGTTACAACATGGAGACACAGGGGGTAATTTTCAACTTTGCACCTGGGTGGTAACTTGGCGAAGTATAGATCGTCTGGCCATTGCAGAACCTGCTCAGTGAAATCACGTGCCAAAGTTGAAAATTACCCCCCCATGGACTTCAAGTCGTACACAAACATGAGCCAAATAAACTATTAGGAGTGTGACCAAAAGCTTGATCAGGTGTACAGAAAAAAGCATAGGCGCTATAATCACCACTTTTGTCTCTTTGTGGCTTAAAAAATATTTGCTAATAGAATCATAGAACAGTTACAGTATAGGAGGAGGCCCTTTGGCCCATCAAGCCTGTGCCGGCTCTCTGCAAGAGCACTTCAGCTAGTTCTTCAGGCAGTGCATTCCAAATCTTAACCACCTACTGCATAATTGTTTTCCTCTTGTTACCTTTGGTTCTTCTGCCAATCACCTTAAATCGGTTGCAAATAGTTATCAACAGCACAAAAACTGTGTTTATGTGGTGCCTCCAATGTAGAAAAATTTCCTAAGATGCTTCAAAAAAGCACCATCAGGCAAAGAAGGATGCTGATGCAAAGGAGATATTAGGAGGGGTAACCAAAGAGGAGAGGCAGAGAAATTTAGAAAAGAATACCAGAGCATGGTGTGTAGGTAGCTGAAGGCATGGTCACCAATGGTGCGGGCGGAGGAAGGGATGGATGCCAGAGTCAGAGGAATGGAGAGTTCAGGGTGGGAGTTGTAGGGCTGGAGGAAGTTAGAGGTAGGAAGGAGCAAAGCAATGAAAGGATGAAAATTGAAAAATTAAAGGCATTGCGGGACCTAGCGCCAATGGGGGGCAGGGGAGGAGTGGGTGCCTGGAGGAGGGAGAAAGAGAGCGAGCAAGCCTGGGAGGTGGTGGAGGGGTGGAGAGAGCGAGAGAGCGAGGCTGGGGGGTGGAGGGGGGGGAAAGAGATCGAGCGAGCCTGTGGGGGGTGGAGGGGAAAGAGAGCGAGCGAGCCTGGGGGGGGGGGGGAGGGGGAAGAGAGTGAGCGAGCCTGGGGAGGGAGGGGGAAAGAGAGCGAGCGAGCCTGGGGGGGGGTTAGGGGGAAAGAGAGCGAGCAAGCCTGGGAGGGGGGAGGGGGAGGGGGAGGAAGAGAGAGCGAGCCTGGGGGGGGGGGGGGGGGAGGAGAGAGCGAGGCTGGGGGGAAGAGACCGAGTGAGCGAGCCTGCGGGGGATGGAGGGGAAAGAGAGCGAGCGAGCCTGGGGGGTGGGGGCAGAGAGCGAGCGAGCGAGCCTGGGGGGGTGGGGGAAAAGAGAGCGAGCGAGCCTGGGGGGAGGGGGGGGAAGAGAGCGAGCGAGCCAGGGGGGGGGGGGGGGGGGGAGGAGAGGGGGAAGTGAGCGAGCGAGCCTGGGGGGAGGGGGAAAAGAGCGAGTGAGCCCGGGGGGGGGGAAAGAGGGGGAAGTGAGCGACGAGCCTGGGGGGGAGGGGGAAGAGAGCGGCGAGCCTGGGGGGGGGGGGGGGGGGAGGAGGAGGGGGAAAAGAGCGAGCGAGCCTGGGGGTGGGGGAGGGGGAGGGGGAAAAGAGCGAGCCTGGGGGGTGGGGTGGGGGGAGAGAGAGAGAAGAGAGCGAGCGAGCCTGGGGGGGGGGGGGGGGGAGAGAGAGAGAAGAGAGCGAGCGAGCCTGGGGGGGGGGGGGGGGGGGAGAGAAGAGAGCGAGCGAGCCTGAGGGGGGGGGGGGGGGGGAGAAGAGAGCGAGCGAGCCTGGGGGGGGGGGGGGGAAGAGAGCGAGCGAGCCGGGGGCGTGGAGGGGGAGAGTGCGAGCGAGCCGGGGGGGTGGAGGGGGAAGAGCGCGAGCAAACCTGGGGGGAGCGGAGGGGGAGAGCGCGAGCGAACCTGGGGGGGGGGGGGGAGATGGGGAGAGCGCAAGCGAGCCTGGGGGTGGGGGGGGAGATGGGGAGAGCGCGAGCGAGCCTGGGGGGGGGGAGGGGGAGGGTGAGAGCGCGAGCGAGCCTGGGGGGAGGGGGGGGGGGGGGGGGGGGGAAGAGAGCATGAGTGAGCCTGGGGGGGGAGGGGGGGGGGGGGAAGAGAGCGCGAGCGAGCCTGGGGGGGGGGGGGGGCGGAGAGGGGGAGAGCGCGAGCGAGCCTGGGGGGGGGGGGGGGGGGGGGAGCGCGAGCAGTATGGACTACCGCCGGCAGTAAATATATGAATAATTTACCGCCGGCGGGATTGTGGGCAGTAGTTGATTTTCTTTTTGAACAAATTCACATTTCTGGGCTGTAAGTGGGCGGTAATATGATGAATTTCAGACCCAAACTCACTAATCAAATGTAGTTTAACTTCCACACACAAATCACTAATCAGCCAATATCTAGGGAAAGAATTACATTAGATGAACAATCATTAAATACCATGTTTGTCCACAAAAGTAGCTATAATTGTCCCATTACAGAGCCCTGTGGAACACTACTCACATTCTTTCAGTCCGAGAAACTTACTTTTACACATATGCTTTGATTTCTGCCCTCTTAACTCTGTATCCATGTAGTCATTCATCCCCTCAACTTCACGTGCTATTTGTTATAAGTAATTATCAAATGCCTTTTAAATATAGACATAAAGCACATACACAATATTTATTTTAAGCTTTCTCTTGGTTATTTCTTCAAAGCACAAGGAGCCCTTTAGAAATTCATGCTGATAGAGAAACACAAGTTAATAAGGCCCAAGTGCTTAGCAATCTTAACCTAAATGATAGGCGCCAGTAGTTTACAACTGACTGAAGACTAACTGTCTATAATTTCCACGTTTATGATGTTTCAAGCGATATTTGCCTTTGGCTCAAAGCAGAACTCTGTGAATCAGTATTGATGCATTATCAACACCTCATGAATTTAAAGTTTTTGACTTCCAGCATGACATTTGTGAAATGCATCCCTCCTGTTTCAAAGAAAGCAGTAGAGGCATCAATCTGATCAACTTAATCATCGACATCCACTAGCACTGGACATTTGGGGTAATAACCCCACCTATCTTTTAAGTGGCACAAAAACATGCCCCAGATAATCTGTGGTCATATTTCTTGTGCTTACAAATAGCAGAGGGTGTCCCGGATTATCATCATAGGCAGCCCCTCGAAACGAGGATGACTTGCTTCCACGCTGAAAAGGGATGAGTTTCACAGGTGTTTCAGTGAAGGATCTAATATTCCTGATCCCGAACTATATGTTGAAGGGTGGAAGATGCCTGTGCGTGGATTAACACGCAGATGTTAAAAGTACAGAACTATGTCATTTGAACCATTGTGTCAGTGCAGGCCCTTTGCTAGAACAATCCAAAACTAATCCTTCCACCCTGCTTTCTTTCCATAGCCATATATCTTTCAATTTCCCCTAAAAAGTTGCAAAGGTCTATGCCTCAACCACTCTGTGGCAAAGTAATCGAACAATCCTCTGTGCAAAGAATCTTTCCCTAACATGGATGTACAATTTGATTGATGAATCTGCAGCATTAGGCATTTCTTGCTCATGTCCTTCACTATAGGCGTGGCCTTTTGTTGTGGCTCAAAACCTAAAATTTGGCAAAAGCTTTTTTAAAAGAAAAAAGCGGCACTTCTTAAAAGATTCCTTTAGAGCTTACCATAAGATATTCAAATTATGGACAGAGCTGAAAATGTTGAACCACACTGTAGACAAGCGAGAGATCAGGTACTGGTGACTTTGAAGACCCAATAGCTTTTAGTATGATCCTGAGATATGGTGAATATAATTGGATGACATTCTTCAAAAAGGACCAACTAAACGTATAATGTAAAGAAATACTTGTGGTGATGTTGCTCAGTAAAATTAAATGATTGAGAATTTGAGGCCAAGCATTAAAGTATTAAATTCACATAAATTGTTGTGCTATACTTAAAATCAGGAAAATAAAACTTGTTTTGAACTTTGGTGCCGCTTTGATGCGTCAATAGAGCCAGTGACGAAGGGAAGGTTCAGCAGCCATGCAGAAGTGATCTGTTTTTACACTGAAATTACCCATTACACACTGAAGGAACTTGCTAGCTTCTGGAGAACTACATACTGCGAATTGTCCCTTATTCGTGTGCTGTACTTTGGGGTTTTTTTTGTTACACGATGCAACTAATGTTTAACACTTGCACCCAAAATAAAAAGCATAATTTTAAATTAACTTACATTAATGAATTACTCCAAAATGAAAAACATCTGGAGATCACATTCAGCCTTCCAACAATACTTGGGAATATCAGGTTATATCTCTCTAAACCACATGTTTCAGACTTCTGTTACACCCAATTACAAGCTACTTTAAGCTTTGATCTTTAGGCAGGTAAGACAAGCCATATATTTCAAAAAAAAGTTTGAAAGGGAAACTGCCACACATCATCATCATCATAGGCGGTCCCTTGAAACACAAGAGTATTTACCAAACCACTTAGCAATGAAACATGACAAAACAGTACAAATAAGTTGTGAAACCCATCACAAACTTAGTTTTATGTACAAAACCACACATTTCCAGTTAAAGGCTGATGGGGACAGCATGGTGAAAATGGCGCACAGCTCTTCTGACTTGTCCTCATCAATCTTTTCATGTTGTGCTGATGGGCCACCCCCTTTTAACACCTAACAAAATTACAACATAAAAGTTAAGTGGAGGTCGCATGACTCCCTCCAAAAAAATTAAAGGAATAGTGTACTTGCAATTTTCACTATTAATTGAGAGCAATGAATCATACATTTTTTTAAATCTATTCTATCTTGGGTTCTCAACACTTGTTAACAGAGCAAAGATAATGAATGCATTTGACAAGTGATACCAGTGCAAGAACTAATTTTATGTACAAACCACACATTTCCAGTTTAAAGGCAGATAGGACATCATATTAATTTACAGAAGCTCATCTACCTTTAACCTGGTACTCGAGTGGGTTTTATGATCAAATTAATCCTTGGTCTGTATTCTCAAATGTTAGAATCATGTATCAACACTTCATTCTGACCATAAGCCTGAAGCAATCTAACCCGAGTGAACACGGCAGCACAAAATTGCACTCTCTCTTCTTCCCCGTATAAGAAAGCAACAGCGAAGTGGATAGTATAATTCAGTTTTTCATGAGGATTGCTGCAGGACCACGTGAACACACACAGTGCTGTTAATCTGTTCGTAGTGTAATATAAACAAAAGAATTAAGTATTGCGAACATCCTTTCGGAGAATGAAAAAGCCAGTACAAAGGCAGCAATATCTCTCGTTATTTTGTGAGCTGTGAGAAAACGCTTGGCAAATGCAGACGGCAAAGAAAATCAACGAACAAACGAGAACTGAAAAGCTGTCTTTGGGCATTTCTGCAAGAAAACCATTCACAAGCCTCCCTTCACAGCAGGGGTGAGTGTTGTATTTGATCTGTTCTACACGACATTATACATCCTTTAAATTTGGGAGAAAAATGCTCAGAAAATGTATTATTGACCAAAAAACCCCATTATCTGCAATATACGCACGCTGTATTTTCTCTTTAATAGCTCAGCTCATTTCTGAGCAACTCAATGAAGAGTAATATAATCGGAGAAAAAACACTCAAAACTATGCCAATTAATGCAGCATGTTGATAATGTGCAGTCAAGCTAGAGTATTAGTGCCTCTAGCTGTATCTTGTTATATATATTTGTTTTCAAATATATTAGAAGGCTACGAGTTATTAACCTGACAGTGCACTTAGCAATAGATTTCATTAAAGCTGGTTCTGTATTTCTAACCAAATATTTAAAATGCTCTATAGAAACATGCGCTTCAGAAGAAATAAATATTCATGAACAATTCCCACCCGACAACAATGAAACATCAGGGTTATAATCGGTTCTGCTTTAACTCCGACACCTTGACTGATAGGACTGAAATAGGGCATTACAAAAGGCAGCATTTTTGATGAATGAAAAACTTAAGTCTTAAATCTAAGGACTCTGGCTCCTGGCAGAATGCTGTCAAGTTGATCAGACCATAAGTGTTTGCTCGACAGATGAAATAATAATTCGAAGAAATGCTCGTGTGTCTGGGTCAAAACTAGCAAAGAATTCCTACAATTTTACATGAAATGGGTAGGGTTTTTTTTACATTTATTAAACAGATAACTAATTAAAGCTCAGTCTCCTCAAGGTCCAAAAATATTTAAGATGATTTGTCATTGCACATATTTCAAGAAAACCAAACTGCATCTCCTTCCAGCAGGGCCCCTGGTGTACTAAACTAATATTTATTATGCATATTAATATAGTGAAGCAAAGCTGAGAGCTGAATGATTAAAAAGCCATTAACAATGAAGTCATACACACAAAGGCTGATTGTAATCCTACCCGCCTAGGGAAAATCAGGCGGGTGGGGCAGTTACAATCGCCTGCTCGACTAACCGTCTGATGTACCAGACTGATCCCACCCTCTTCTATTTTAACTTGCTCTTCTGAGGAGGCAGCAAGGACACCCAGTTGAAGCTGATGGCGTCCTTCTTTAAATCTGCACACCAGGGTCCGATCAGGTCATTGGGCCCCCAACTGCAATTTAAACTGTAGCCTGAGCAGGGAGGCCATTGTGGCTTTCCCGCAGGATTGGGATCAGGGACTAGAAGAGGCCAAAATAGGTACGTTTAAAAAAAAAAAAAAATAAACTTTCCTTCCGCTGGTCAGGAGGAGCAAGATTGCTCCTCTGGGCCCCATGTAAAGTTTAGGCCTTCCCTGCCCTGGGCTCTCGATCCTTCCCTCTCGCAAAACCCTCCTCCCAGTGACTTGCCCCGTTGCTTTGGTGCTGGCTTCGTAACACTGACATTCACGTTCGCCTGCTAGCTAGCTGCCTTTTCCTGCCCATTTCGGGCAAGCAGCTGACCGGCAGCATGCAGATGAGGCCCAGGAATTAACAATCGCCTGGGCTGGCGCTCACCTGCCTGATTCCTGCTCTCAGTTAAAATCGGGGCTAAAGAGATCCACACGCACTTCATTTTATATAGGAATAAATTTAACAGGTTCTTCCGTACAAGATTCAAAATGTAATTAAGTATTTTAATCTAATAATTTACAGAGAGAACACATATTTAAGTAATTGCAAAATTATCACAGGTACAAGCTATACAATGAAAAAGGTCCAATTATTATAATAACTAAAATCAAAATCTGAGTGCATTGTTGCACACCTACATAAGAACATAAGAAATAGGAGCAGGGGAAGGCCATACAGCCCTTGCTCCACTATTCAATAAGATCATGGCTAATTTTATACCTCAAGTCCACTTTCCCACACTATCCACATATCCCTTGATTCCCTTCGTGCCCCAAAAATCTATCAATCTCAGTCTTGAATATACTCATCGACAAAGCATCCACAGCCCTCTGGGTAGAGAATTCCAAAGATTCACAAACCTCTGAGTGAAGAAATGTCTTCACAGTCCTAAATGGTTAACCCCTTATCCTGAGACTGTGTCCTGTCAAACCCTCTAAGAATTTCAATGAGATCAACTCTCATTCTTCTAAACTCCAGAGAATATAGGCTCATTCACTCAATCTGTCCTCATAGGACAGCCTCCTCTCACCCAAGCAATCAATCTAGTGAACATTTGTTGCACCCCGTCTAAGGCAAGTATATTCTTCCTTGGGTAAGGAAACCAAAACTGTACATAGTACTCCAAGATGTGGTCTCACCAAGGTCTTATGTAATTGTAGCAAACTCCTTATTCTTATACTCCAATCCCTATGCAATAAAGACTAACATGCCATTGACCTTCCTAATTACTTACTGTACCTGCATGTTAACTTCCTGTGATTCATGTACAAGGACACCCAGGTCCCTCAACACACATCACTTTTCAAGTTATGTGATTTTTTTAAATCAAAGTACTCAAATAATGCCACTAGATGGTGCTCCCTTGCAATATGCAAACTGCATAATAACAGATTTCTACTAAATAGATATTTATCTAACATACCAGATCAGTGTACTGGTCTGCCAGACACGACTGATTTTTGCTCATGGGATTCCCCATCCAACACCCTTGCTAGATTTCTGCAATACTGACCAAGGATTTGAAACTAAACATGCTGCTTATCCCCTTCTCACCCTTCTCCAAGTCCAGTTTACTCTTATTTATCATGCTAAATTTGTTAGGTAAAACTTAGAAGAAAATAGTCTCTTTCCATTAATACTTTAAAAAAAAATTAGCCGATCCAAAATACTCTGTTTATATTTATTCGAGTGATATTTACAGGGAGCTGCTTAACTTTAACATTTTAATCGGTGTCAATAGCGAGACTCATAGCTGCACTTTCAAGAATCATTTCTATTGTTTGTAACTTCCGAAATGTGATCCAAAGAATACTAATCAAAAGCTAAATACTCCTTGTGCTGATCTACTACTTGTATTTAATACTCAGCTTGAAAAGCCTATTTCTTACAGCACCGTTTCCTTTTCATTTACAGAATGCTCTGAATGTAACAGGTGAGTACAACAGTGACCGCCTTTCCATAGGTACTTCTACATGCCTCATTTGATCTTCTCCTGTGCGCACAGTAATAAAATTAATAGTTCCCACCTTTACAAGAATTTAAAGGCTGCAGACTATCCTTCTACACAAGCAGATCAAATCATATTCAAAAAACATTTTAACTGAAGTACATGATGGGGATTGCCATACAGAACATATCTTCCACATCTGCAATTGTGACGTGGTCCTCTGCTGCTAACTGTGCCAATAATTTTTATAGCATCATGTACTATCCCAACTGGAATACGGTACTGTCTGGACATTCAAGGAAAAATTCTCAGAAAGAGGAACGAGTGCCCATCAGTCAAAATTGGTTGTCCGTCGAGAAGCTGACTCCACTGACCACATACATCTTGTGCATCACCTGCCAACCAGCCAACCCTACCAATGAGCAATGTACAATTTTTAACACATCGCCCCAAAACACTGCCGCAGTTACCAGCAGTAGGAAAGACCTGGCTCTGGGCATATGGTTGACGAGCAGTATACTTCTTCTCATCATTGCTGGTACATTATTGTATGGCTGCCTCCACATCTGGTGCTGCAAGAGACGAGGAAACCCTGAAGGCATCAATACAAGTTCTGATCAGGCTGGAATGCAAGCTTGGAAGACAAGAGTGGCGGAAACGGCACTTGAAGATGACTTAGATATTCCCTGCAATGTCGTTCTTGACAGAGATAGCGGAATCAGAGAGGATACCCAGCTGAGCACCATAATTGAAAATCCGTTCACTTCAAAAGATGTTGTACCATTGAATGTAGATGTTGAGAAATTATCTACAAGTAGCAGTAACAAGAATAATGCTTGACAGTCAAAACTGTGGCAATTAAATACCAGCCCTCCACATGGTCACTTAAAGCATTGGAATAGAATCAATCTCCAGTAGCAGCCATTGTTGTAGTAGAGTCAGAGTTCTTATTTTCATTTTGTGGCCTTTAATGCGCTGTTTCCGGCCTATGGTAATTTGATGTTGATTTTAATCTAAAAGCCAGCAACATTTTCCATTTTGATATTGCAATTGTATCAAATGTTAATGATGTTTTATTCTATGAAGCGAGAGAAGAGAACTAAACCTGAAATTCTCTATTTATCAATTCTGCTATGTCTAAGCCAGTTTATTTTGTATGCAGCTATTTCATTCTATCATTGTATTTCCTGGAGGCTGGATTGCGAACACCAATATTAACATATAAATAAAGCAACGTATGAAGAGAATGACTTTGTAGTCTGTTTTACACATTATGCAAGCTTCAAATTAATAAAAAGGTGAATTAAAGTGCTGCAGCAGACCTAAAGAAAAATCACAATGTTCAAGTAGTGTTGAGTCATCCATGCCTTTGTTACCTCTAGACTTGACTATTCCAACACACTCCTGGCTGGCCTCCCACATTCGGGTAAACTAGAGGTGATCCAAAAGTCGGCTGCCCATGTCCTAACTCGCACCAAGTCCCGCTCACCCATCACCCCCTGTGCTCACTGACCTACAGTGGCTTCCAGTTCCACCTCGATTTCAAAATTCTCTTCCTTATTTTCAAATCTCTCCATGGCCTCACCCCTCCCCATCTCTAATCTCCTCCAGCCCCAAACCTCCCAACTAATAAAGTTAAATGAGCCGAGTTTTTAAAATTCTCATCCTTGTTTTCAAACCCCTCCATGGCTTTGCCCCATCCTATCTCTATAATCTCCTCCAGCCCTACAACCCTCAAATATCTGTGCTCCTCTAATTCTGCCCTCTTGAGCATCCCTAATGATCGCTCAACCATTGGAGGCCATGCCTTTTGTTGCCTTGGCCTCAAGCTCTGGAACTCCCTGCCTAAACCTCTCTGCCTCTCTTTCCTCCTTCAAGACGCTCATTAAAACCTACCTCTTTCACCTGTGCTAATTTCTACTGAAGCGGTTCGGTATTATGTTTTATCTCATAATACTCCTGTTAAGCGCCTTGAGACATTTCACTATGATAAAGGCGCTATATAAATACAAGTCGTCGTTGTTGTCACCAATTTGAAACAAACAGGACATGATGCCACATATTCTGTGCACAGAAGAGGCAAGACAACAATCAGTAACACAATTATGCAGACTACAGCTGGCCATATTTGAAACTAAGGGCGTGATGAGCCTGTTCTTGGGCAGTAGCATAAAACGGATGCTAATGATTAGACAGCCCATGTTCCCAATACTGGGGAAGTCCAGAACCATGGATCACAGTCTAAGGATAAGGGGTAAGCCATTTAGGACCGAGATGAGGAGAAACTTCTTCACTCAGAGTTGTGAACCTGTGGAATTCTCGACAGCTGAGGTCAGTTTGTTAGATATATTCAAGAGGGAGTTAGATATGGCCCTTACGACTAAAGGGATCAAGGGGTATGGAGAGAAAGCAGGAAAGAGGTACCAAGGTGAATGATCAGCCATGATCTTATTGAATGGTGGTGCAGGCTCGAAGGACCGAATGGCTTACTCCTGCACCTAGTTTCTATGTTTACATCCCGCCCTGCTGACTCGACCTATCGCCCAAGACACCAAGCACATCCCTAAAAGTTAGTTTTTATGAAAACTATAATTTTTTTTTTAAAAGATTGAAATGTATACAAATTGTGTTGTATGTGGACAGGAACGATGTAACGAATTAGCATTATTTCTGGGACCTTCGACCGAATTCGGTGCAGACTAATGGAATGAAAGTCTCTCATCTTCTGGCTATTAAGGGTCCGACATGAAATGAGTTTGGGGAAGTCCCAACCCAGTTCCAAGTGGTCATGGTCGCAGAGTACGATTTGGCACAAAACTGGCAATGCCACATAGGGGTGACTGGAGTAGAAATAGAAATGTCACATATGGTAACGTTGGGGCAAAAGCAGTGTTACAACATCCAAAGCATGGTATTCTTGAGCTGGGAGTGTTCGATGTGTGCACTGGGGTGCTCAGAATAAAAAAGCAATCCATTTTATTAAGCGCTACTTTGAATAGCACAAAAATAATTCATCAAAATAAAGAAAACAAATTGCTGTGAATAAACCATCTGCTGCAGAACAAACTTCCTGATATTCAACTGCTCAATCAGGCAATCCTTTTCCCTTTTAGCAGAATGCCACTTTGGCAACAATTTTTAAATTCACATTTCTTTACTGAATGGTTGCTCACTTTCATAGCAATCAAGAAGCTTCAAGAATAATTTTAAACTACTCCAACAAAATAGTGCTTCCCCTCATAAAATACTTGCATAGCATTCAGAAGAGTCTCTGTGGCAGACATAACAATATTTGTAATATCAGAGGCTGAAATGAACCAGCCACTCCAAAGAATTGAACCTCAGCAGAAACGCTGGTAACATAGAAAATAGGTGCAGGAGCAGGCCATTCGGCCCTTCGACCCTGCACCATCATTCAATATGATCATGGCTGATCATGCAACTTCAGTACCCCATTCCTGCTTTCTCTCCATACCCCTTTCTCTCCATACCCCGAAGGGTCACATCTAACTCCCTTTTGAATATATCTAACAAATTGGCCTCAACAACTTTCTGTGGTAGAGTATTCCACAGGTTCACAATTCTCTGAGTGAAGATGTTTCTCCTCATCTCGGTCCGAAATGGCTTACTCCTTATCCTTAGACTGTGACCCCTGGTTCTGGACTTCCCCAACATCGGAACATTCTTCCTGCATCTAACTTGTCCAATCCCGTCAAAATTTTATATGTTTCTGTGAGATCCCCTCACATTCTTCTAAATTCCAGTGACTATAAGCCTAGTCGATCCAGTCTTTCTTCATATGTCAGTACTGCCATCCCGGCAATCAGTCTGGTGAACCTTCGCTGCACTCCCTCAATAGCAAGCACGTCCTTCCTCAGATTAGACGACCAAAACTGTACTCAATATTCAAGGTATGGCCTCACCAAGGCCCTGTACAATTGCATTACAATTGCAGTAAGACCTCCCTGCTCCTATAGTCAAATCCTCTCGCTATGAAGGCCAACATACCATTTTCTTTCTTCACCACCTGCTGCACCTGCATGCCAACTTTCAATGACTGATGTACCATGACACCCAAGTTGCGTTGCACCTCCCCTTTTCCTAATCTATCATCATTCAGATAATATTCTGCCTTCGTGTTTTTGCCACCAAAGTGGATAACCTCACATTTATCTACATTATAATGCATCTGCCATGCATTTGCCCACTTACCTAACCTGTCCAAGTCACCCTGCAGCCTCTTAACATCCTCCTCACAACTCACACTGCCACCCAGCTTAGTGTCATCTGCAAACTTGGAGATATTACATTCAATTCCTTTGTCTAAATCATTAATGTATATTATAAATAGCTGGGGTCCCAGCACGAACCTTGCGGTACTCCACTAGTTACTGCCTGCCATTCTGAAAAGGACCCGTTTATCCCAACTCTCTGCTTCCTGTCTGCCAACCAGTTCTCTATCCACGTCAGTGCATTACCCCCAATATCATTTGCTTTAATTTTGCACACCAATCTCTTGTGTGGGACCTTGTCAAAAGCCTTTTGAAAGTCCAAATACACCACATCCACTGGTTCTCCCTTGTACACTCTACTAGTTACACCCTCAAAAAATTCGAGAAGATTTGTCAAGCATGATTTCCCTTTCATAAATCCATTCTGACTTGGACCGATCCTGTCACTGCTTTCCAAATGCGCTGCTATTACATCTTTAATAATTGATTCCAACATTTTCCCCACTACCAATGTCAGGCTAACCGGTCTATAATTACCTGTTTTTTCCCTCCCTCCTTTTTTAAAAAGTGGGGTTACATTAGCTACCCTCCAATCCATAGGAACTGATCCAGAGTCTATAGAATGTTGGAAAATGACCACCAATGCATCCACTATTTCTAGGGCCACTGCCTTAAGTACTCTGGGATGCAGACAATCAGGCTCTGGGGATTTATCGGCCTTCAATCCCATCAATTTCGCCAACACAATTTCCTGACTAATAAGGATTTCCTTCAGTTCCTCCTTCTCGCTAGACCCTCGGTCTCCTATTATTTTCGGGAGGTTATTCGTGTCTTCCTTCATGAAGACAGAACCAAAGTATTTGTTCAATTGATCTGCCATTTCCTTGTCCCCCATTATAAATTCACCTGATTCTGACTGCAAGGGACTACATTAGTCTTCACTAATCTTTTTCTCTTCACATATATATAGAAGCTTTTGCAGTCAGTTTTTATGTTCCCTGCAAGCTTACTCTCATACTCTATTTTCCCCCTACGAATTAAACCCTTTGTCCTCCTCTGCTGAATTCTAAATTTCTCCCAGTCCTCAGGTTTGTTGCTTTTTCTGGCCAATTTATATGCCTCTTCCTTGGATTTAACACTAATTACCAGATCATGCAAACTTCGTCTAAACCTAAAGTAGATGTCATATGGATAAACATTTTGCAGGTTTGGAGGCATGGACATATATTATTTTTAAATATTTTGTTTGCTGTTACAAGATCTCAGCAAGGAATAGTACCAAGTCACAGTGCAGGGTTCTATTCAATAGTTCAACTGCACCAATTATATTAATAGTCATTTTGCCTCTCCTAGACAATGTAGTGAAACTATGCAAAAATACATTTATCGGGGGTATCTGCAGGATTCTAATTTCTTCGCAGTAAAGGTCTGGATAAAGCACAAACGAATGCATTGTTACTTGATGAAATGATCAAATATCCCAACGTAAGCAACGCAGTAAAATTACAATCTTACAACTTTAATGTCTCTGCAACCTAAAACACCTTTTAAGTATTCTGATTTCTGTAATTTTTCAGCTATAATACCAATTTCCTTCACTTAAAACAACTTGTATTTACATAGCGCCTTCAATGTAATAAAACAACCCAAGGCGCATCACAGGATTGTTATCAAACAGAATTGGACACCGAGCCACATAAGGAGCTATTAAGTCAGACTGGTCAAAGAGCATCTTAAAGTGTTTTTTAAGGAGCGTCTAAAAGGAGGGAAGAGAGGTCGAGGCGCGGGGGGGGTTTAGGGAGGGAATTCCAGTACTGAGGGCCTTGGCAGCTGAAGGCACAGCCGCCAATTGTAGAGCGATTAAAATCGGGGATGCTCAAAAGGTCAGATTTGGAGGAACACAGATATCTCGGAAGGTTGTAAGGCTGGAGAAGATTACAGAGATAGGGAAGAGGCAAAACATGAATGCAAGTTTTAAAAACTAGAATCATTAAGCTTTATTAGCCTTTCTTCACAGCTCAAATGATCCAAAACCCGAGATCATCTTCCCTCCCACATCTCCTCCCGCCCCGCCCCGCCAATTCTCAGTACTTCTACCACAGCAGGGAATAAGAAGAAATTGAAGGAAGGGTAAGGAACAGTGGGTGCTTGTTACAAATAGTTACATAGCAAGTGCTATATAGTGTTCAAGACATCAATGTTTGGACTCCTCCTGTTTCTAATATCCATTACTGAGTTGGATTCAAAAGCTCAATGCGAACTGGACAAATTCAAGCTCAGAGCAGATGATGAATCTGAGAATACAGCGAGTAATATGAAACAATGGCAGATTAAATTTAATATGGACAATCGTAGAATACTGTACATTAGGAAAAACAGGCAATACAAGTACTCCATGAATATAGTCACAAAATAGCCACAGATGAAGTTGTAACAATAGTAAACACCAAATATGGCCAACCACTGCAGAGCAGTAATCAACTAGTCAAACAGAATCACTACTGTTGTTGCTGTAGCATAAATCAAGAAAAAGTAAGATAAGCAAGCCTGAAATAACCATGAGTTTTCCGATCAATATTTGATCAAACTGAGAGGAGCGCAGCAGGGAACCTGCTGTCTACATGACAACATTCGACATACATTTAGAACAGCACGAAAAAGCAGGCAATTATTTTTCATGGCTAAAGCAGTAGAGAACTACTACTTACATGATGGACAATAACAGACTCATTTAAAAAGAACTCCAAGAGGGCTGGAATTAACCGTTATAATATACAGAGCTGTGGAAAGAAATTATTTTCACAACAACTAAAAAGTGCTCTGGCACTAAAAACAGAAGATTTAATATTTGCACTAAAATTTATACTGAAGTCGTCACAAAAAAGACATCTAAATGTGCTGAAGCACTGACCTACTCTCCAGTGTAATATAATTATATCACATTTAACCATATGTGATGAAAGTATAAGTCAAAATTAAATCAATCCTCAAACTGCTGTCTGAATCAGGTTATTGGATATAAAATTATAATGAAACAATCCCACTCCAAATGAATGGCAGAAGGATGGATGTCTGGGAATCATTAACTATCAAACACAATTTGGAAAACTATTTTGAAAACAGGTGAAAAAAATCTGATTTTTGTATCATTCAAAGATTTCCTAGACATGTTACCTTGGTGTCTGGTCCCTCAGGAATATCGCAGTTACAAATATAAAAAAAATAATAGCCAGTATCACTGATAACATTGCACTGCACTAAAATATACCTATAGTGAAAGCAGCTGAATGCACTCTGAAATTTTTCAGGACTTCATGTGCTTTGGTTTCACCTATATGATCATCGTTGTTTCTCCCCAAAAATAAAAAAAAATTTAGTTCTTTATCTCCACCATTGTGCTGCATTCCCCAAACAGCAGGACTCTGTCATAGAATCATACAGCAGAGAAGTAGGCCATTCGGCCCAACATGTTGTGACGGCTCTTTGAAAGAACTATCCAATTAAAGCCACTTCCCTGTTCTTTTCCCATAACCCGGATAACTTTTTCCTATTCAAGTATATATCCAATTCCCTTTTTAAAAAAGGAGGGAGAGAGAAAACAAGGAATTATAGACCTGTTAGCCTGACATCAGTGGTGGGGAAAATGTTGGAAAAATGTTGGAATCAATTATTAAAGATGAAATAGCAGTGCGTTTGGAAAGCAGTGACAGGATCGGTCCAAGTCAGCATGGATTTATGAAGGGGAAATCATGCTTGACAAATCTTTTTTGTCAATATTTGAGGATGTAACTGGTAAAGTGGACAAGGGAGAACCAGTGGATGTGGTGTATTTGGACTTTCAAAAGGCTTTTGACAAGATCCCACACAAGAGATTAGTGTGCAAAATTAAAGCACATGGTATTGGGGAAAATGTATTGACATGGATAGAAAACTGGTTGGCAGACAGGAAGCAGAGAGTCGGAATAAACGGGTCCTTTTCAGAATGGCAGGCAGTGACCAGTGGGGTGCCACAGGGTTCAGTGCAGAGACCCCAGCTATTTACAATATACGTCAATGATTTAGACAAAGGAATTGAATGTAATATCTCCAAGTTTGCAGATGACACTAAGCTGGGTGGCGGTGTGAGCTGTGAAGAGGATGCTAAGAGGCTGCAGGGTGACTTGGACAGGTTAGTTGAGTGGGCAAATGCATGGCAGATGCAGTATAATGTGGATAAATGTGAGGTTATCCACTTTGGTGGCAAAAACAGGAAGACAGATTATGAATGGTGACAGATTAGGAAAAGGGGAGGTGCATCGAGACCTGGGTGTCATGGTACATCAGTCATTGAAGGTTGGCATGCAGGTACAGCAGGCGGCGAAGGCGGCAAATGCCATGTTGGCTTTCATAGCTAGAAGATTTGAGTATAGGAGCAGGGAGGTCTTACTGCAGTTGTACAGAGCCTTGGAGAGGCCACACCTAGAATATTGTTTTCAGTTTTGGTCTCCTAATCTGAGGAAGGACGTTCTTGCTATTGAGGGAGTACAGCGAAAGTTTACCAGACTGATTCCCGGGATGGCAGGATTGACATAAGAGGAGAGACTGGATAAACTGGGCTTGTATCCACTGGAGTTTAGAAGCATGAGGGGATCTCATAGAAACATATAAAATTCTGACGGGATTAGTGGCAGGAAGAATGTTCCCGTTGCTGGCGAGTTCCAGAACCAGGAGTCACAGTTTAAGAATAAGGGGTAAGCCATTTAGGACCGAGATGAGGAGAAGCTTCTTCACTCAGAGAGTTGTTAACCTGTGGAATTCTCTACCGCAGAAAGTTATTGAGGCCAGTTCGTTAGATATATTCAAAAGGGAGTTAGATATGGACCTTATGGTCAAAGGGATCAAGAGGTATGGAGAGAAAGCAGGAAAGGGGTACTGAGGTTGAATGATCAGCCATGATCTTGCTGAATGGCAGTGCAGGCTCGAAGGTCCGAATGGCCTGCTCCTGCACCTAATTTCTATGTTTCTATGAAAGTTATTATTGAATCTGTTTCCACTACCCTTACAGGCAGTGCATTCCAGTGCATTGTTACGTTAAAAAAAAATCTCATCTTTCCTCTGGTTCGTTTGTCAATTATCTTAAGTGTCTCCCCTCTGGTAACCATCCCACCCGCCGGTACAAGCAGTTTATCCTTACTTACTCTCATCATCTCTCCTTACTGCTGCTTTACAACTATCTGCAGGGCGGTGCATGAAAAAGGCCACGTCCTCTACTACTACTGGCAAAAATAAAATTGAGTGGGAACTGCATACACATACAGCTTTATGAGTTGTTACACTGTGAAAATGATACAACCTTTGTATCTTCGGTTCCAGGGAATTGGATTATGAAGTAACTGCTATATAAATTTTTGCATCAGTCAAGCAGAATTTAGCTCCCCAATGTGCTCCAAGGCCTGTCGGCCTCTGTATCTTCACTATTTTCTCGTGACTGTAGCCTTATTCCATTTAAGTTTGTTCACTTTGTTCCTCAAGATGTAAATTATTGTCTTCAGCCTTCGCCACAAACTCCGTACATTGCATCCCCTCCCGAACCAAACTGCTCGAAACCTTGGCATCCTATTTGATTCGAATTGAGATTCTGACCCCCATATCTTCTTCATCTCAAAGACTGCTTACTTCCACCTCCATAACATCAGTCAACTCCGCCTATACAGAAACCCTCAGCCATGATTTGGCCACCTCCAGACTCAACTATTCAAATGCCCTGCTGGCCATACTCCCATTCTCCACCCTCCATAAACATCAGCTCATCCAAAACTCAGCTACTTGTATTCTAAATCACAACAAGCCCCGCTCACCCATCGTCCCTGCATTGTCTCCAATATTGGCTCCTGATTTTCCAACGCCTTAAATTGAAAATTCTCATCTTTATGTTTAAACCTCTTCCTATTCCTGTAACCTCTCCAACTGCACAAAAAGCCAAGAACTCGACCTTCCGCCCACTCTGGCTTCTTGTGCATCACCCACTTCCACTGCCCCACAATTGAGGACCTTTTACCCCCGCTTGAACAGTCAGATAAGGCCTCAGTTTAACATTTCATCTGAAAAAAAGACATCTCGGACAATGTCATTATCATCATCATAGGCAGTCCCTCAAAATCAAGGAAGACTTGCTTCCACTCTAAAAGTTCTTAGGTGACTGAACAGTCCAATACGGGAATTACAGTCTCTGTCTGTCCCACCTGTGACAATCATTGAAAGAAAGGGTGGGTGGTGAGTCTGGTTTGCCACATGCCCCTTCCGCTGCCTGCGCTTGTTTTCTGCATGCTCTCGGCAACGAGACTCAAGGTGCTCAGCGCCCTCCCGGATGCTCTTCCTCCACTTAAGGCGGTCTTTGGCCAGGGACTCCCAGGTGTCGATGGGGATGTTGCATTTTATCAAGGATGCTTTGAGGGTGTTATTGAAATGTTTCCTCTGCCCACCTGAGGCTCGCCTGCCATGTATGAGTTCCGACTAGAGCGCTTGCTTTGGGAGTCTTGTGTCAGGCATGCAAACAATGTGCCCTGTCCAACAGAGCGTGGTCAGTGCTTTGATGCTGGGGATGTTGGCCTGAACGAGGACACCAACGTTGGTGCGTCTGTCCTCCCAGGGGATTTGCAAGATCTTGCAGAGACAGCGCTGGTGGTATTTCTCCAGCAATTTGAGGCATCTACTGTATATGGTCCACGTCTCTGAGCCATACAGGAGGGCAGGTATCACTACAGCCCTGTCGACCATAAAGCTTGGTGCCAGATTTGAGGCCCTGATCTTCGAACACTCTCTTCCTCAGGTGGCTGAAGGCTGCGCTGGCGAACTGGAGGCAGTGCTGAACCTCGTCGTCGATGTCTACCCTTGTTGATAATAGGCTCCCGAGGTATGGAAAGTGGTCCATGTTATCCAGGGCCACGCCGTGGATCTTGATAACTGGAGGGGCAGTGTTGTGTGGCGGGGTCAGGTTGGTGGAGGACCTGTGTCTTATGCTCCCCGCTGGAGTGGAACTAAACTATAGAACCAATGGGAATCTGTTCAACCTTTGTCGCCTTCAGGCCAGATCTAAGACCATCCCGTCGAGCTACAGTACGCGGACAACGCTTGCGTCTGCGCACAGAGGCTGAACTCCAAGTCATAATCAACATCTCCACCGAGGAGTACGGAACTTACGTTAAACACCCGTAAGACAAAGGTCCTCCACCAACCTGACCCCGCCACACAGCACTGCACCACCCCCCACCCCCCCACCCCACCACTCAATGCAGAACTTTCTCAATAGAGTACTGATATGTTAGACTAGATTTATGTGCTCAAGTCATGGCATGTGGCTTGAAGCCTGATCTTCTGACTCAGAGAAGAGAGTGCTACCACGGAGCCAAACTGAATTATTCAGAATTAAGAAATTAAAATAAAGTTTTTAATTTACAAAAGCATATTATCCAGTAATTTAAAAGACTTGCATTTATATAGCACCTTTCACGACCACCAAATGTTTCAAAACGCTTTACAGCCAATGAAGTACTTTTTGGAGTGTAGTCACTGTTATGAGAGAAACGCGGCAGCCAATTTGCGCACTGCAAGCTCCCACAAACAGCAATGTGATAATGACCAGAACTGTTTTGTTATGTTGATTGAGGGATAAATATTGGCTAGGACACCGGGGATAACTCCCCTCCCTCCTCTTCTTCGAAATAGTGCCATGGAATCTTTTACATCTACTTGAGAGCAGACAGGGTCTCGGTTTAACGTCTCATCTGACAGACGGCACCTCCGACAGTGCAGCACTCCCTCAGCACTGCACTGGAGTGTCAGCCTAGATTTGTGTGCTCAGGCCTCTGGAGAGGGACTTGAAACCACAACCTTCTGACTCAGAAGTGACTGTGCTAGCCACTGAACCACAGCTGTCACTTAAATTAATTGACTTCAAATTAGCAGGATTAGACTTTGCACAGTGAATGAATTGACAATTCTTGCAACAGCAATATTTTGCAATAAAGTGACCAAATTCAGATTCAATCTTATGATTTTATACTATAAAGAAGTCAGTCAAGCTGACTGAGGAATAGCCAAGGGTACTGGTCAACAGAAAATCAACCATCAGAATTTATTTCGTTTGTTGTAGAGATTGACATTTAAATTGCACACTTAATTCAGAATTACCAAGGCCATCGACTACATTTTCTTAGAAAAATAGACAGATTTTGGAGCTTAAATGTCAAAACACTGGCAAAAATCCTCAATCCCATTAATAAAAACAGAATTTAGCTTGTTCAGCCACTATAAATCAATAAGCCTTGATTTTGATAGTCCCTAAGCACCTGTATAAACATATCTAGGGAGAATATGAACAATATTCTCTTATATATGAAGTCATTTTAAAGTGGCAGTTACATAAAACATACAGGATTCGAAGTCTAGGTAATTAAGTGCACAAAAATAAGCTAACACATCACAAAACGGTTGAATGGTAGCAGAATCACTTCTCTCTAACCAGAAGGAAAGAACAGATGAAATAAAGCTGTGAGGCTGCCTTTCTACAAGTACAAATCAACTCAATAGCAAGCGCCGACCCTGCAATTACATTCACCTTCAGTCAATGAGCAACAGTGATTTTTTATTCTTGGGGATTTTGCAAAAACATTCTCAATCGGCCGCAGTAATGAAACACCTTGTTCAATAACTTTCATGTTTTCCTTTCTTTAAATAATGCATCAGCAACTGCCGATTTTTAGCAGAATGGCTGCGATTTCCAGCAGTCTAATTTACAGCTCAATAGTGTTTCATTAGCCACACATCAGTTCAAGCCTGCTGACTAGATTCAGTCCAAATCCATTCCTCTCCTGTGGGAGCACCACAGAAGGAATTGCTGAATACATCAATATCTATTCCATCTTAACACATCTTAAAAAGGTGGTTTGCCTTCTTTCATCATATTAGACTGCAACAAAGAACCAAGCACGGCACAGAGGCAAAAGGACTACCAAACATTTAACTATTAATAAGCTCAATATCTAATCACGTAGCATAATTATACAGATCAAGTAACCTGAGAATTTAAAAACCCTCAATCCGCAGCCGACACTGCTGAACCGTCAACCCCCCAGGCTCTGCCCCCCCACCCACCCACTTCACCGCCCCCGCCCTTATTTCGGCCCGGGTGTTTCTGGATTCGGGACGTCGGAAAGACGTTCAGAAATCCGGAAATATCTGAAATCCAGAACGGCCTCGGTCCCAAGGTTCCCAGATTTCGGATGCTCTATCTGTATGTGGCTGTGTGTCAAATTTTGTTTGGTGACGCTCCAGTGATGCGTCTTGTTTTATTACGTTTACGTTAAGGCGCTATATAAGTACAAGTTGTTGTTGAGATCCCAAACAAGTCACTACTTAAAAAATGATTGCCATTTGAACTTGGATACAAGGCCTGAAAAACTGAGTGGGGAGGGGCCGAAATTGTTCACTGCCTGAAACAAGTCGCACCTACCGCTCTTGAAGCGTTCCGTCCACCTTAATGCATGGGGCATTCTATCCGGAGAAATCCGGCTTTTTGGGTGATGTTTCCGGTCGGAGCAGTGTTGGTGTAGGCAGAGGGGCAGAAGTGCGGTCGCGTCGGAGTAGCCGCCACTAGCGGAGTGGAAGTGGGAGTTGCCAACCCTCGAAGTCATCAGCGTCATGTTAAAGGGGAGGGCCACTGCGAACTCTGCAGCCACTTCAGTGGCAAATACTGGGCCACCAGGGAGTGTTTCGGCTGGGCCAGTGACCTGGCGCCCAAGAGGGGATTGTCAAGCTGCCGAACCCGCGGGCATAATGGTCGGCCCGATCTGGCAGTTGGCCGACAAAAAAAAACGGAGTCCTTGGCAGCGGCACCTCCCCTTTAACGGCGGCCGTGCCACCAAGCCACACAAAGGGTACCGACAGCAAAAGCTATCAGTGACATCGACTGGTGGCAGCGCTGCTCTCATGGGGCAATTTTTGAACGGGAAAATTTCGGGAAGGGGTCGCTGCCGGTTGGTAAGGGGTAGGCGCGTGCACAACGCAGCGGGAAAACAGGCGGAGCAGTCCCCGACATCGCTCCAAAACTGAGGAAGGGCAATATCTAAAATGGCGGCCCCCTCCGCAGCGACTCGGAGGCCAGTCCCCAACAACCTGGGGGTGCCGCTTTCAGGCGCACACGGGCCTTATAGAAAGGGGCAATTTCGGCCCCAGGCTATCTTAGCAAAGGTACCACCGTAATAGTCAAAAGTCATGTACCTACTGCACATCTATAGTGTCACATTCCTTATTGGCATTACAAACCTGTAAGCGAAAAAATTGCAATTGGCTCAAATAATCATGGCAATTATTATACACTGAATAAGTATGTTGATTAGTTCAAATATCCGTTGATGAGTTGGGTAGCAAATGTTACAAATCAACAGAGTAAACAGTGTAAAAACAAGCAAATAAACTATTAAATTTTTTTTAATTACAAAGCTACCAAACACAAACCTGCAACTGACCAAACACAAAAAATGTTACTCGAATTTCAGCTATATTGGTTTTACAACCACTGACCACCTCTCTCGAAAAATGTTTTCAAAATCACTAAACTTAACCGTAACCCTACCTTTTTCATCTCCGAAATACCTGCATACAACCTTACTATCCTCATCCCTGGGGCCTGGGTTCTACCAGGTTCTCCATGCGAGCAGTGATTACCTGGGCTTTCCTGCCAATGTTTCCTGGGCTTGCAGCATGCTGCACCAGTTTGCAACCTGTGACAAACAGGAGAGCGCCTTTTGGGATCCTGAGTAGCAAGTCCTGCATTGAAAGTCCTTGGGACGTTTTACTACATTACAGGCGCTATATAAATGCAAGTTGTTGTTTGGCACTGAGCCTCTAGGTACAATGAAGAAACCATAATTTTTATTAACTTTAAAACAAACTCTGCAAAAAAAATTAATAGTCACGAGAAGAAAACCGAAAGGATGGACAAACTCAATTTTATTTCGACAGAAATTGTGTTCCTTTCCAGCCATAGTCCCAAATGTAAGTGTAATGAGAGAGGATTAATTAGCAATCTCATTGTGCGAGGCCCCTTGGGGAAGAGTGACCATAATATGGTGGAATTCTGCATTAGGATGGAGAATAAAACAGTTAATTCAGAGACCATGGTCCAGAACTTAAAGAAGGGTAACTTTGAAGGTATGAGGCATGAATTGGCTAAGATAGATTGGCTAATGATACTTAAGGGGTTGACTGTGGATGGGCAATGGCAGACATTTAGAGAACGCATGGATGAATTACAACAATTGTACATTCCTGTCTGGCGTAAAAATAAAAAAGGGAAGGTGGCTCAACCGTGGCTATCTAGGGAAATCAGGGATAGTATTAAAGCCAAGGAAGTGGCATACAAATTGGCCAGAAATAGCAGCGAACCTGGGGACTGGGAGAAATTTAGAACTCAGCAGAGGAGGACAAAGGGTTTGATTAGGGTAGGGAAAATGGAGTACGAGAAGAAGCTTGCAGGGAACATTAAGGCGGATTGCAAAAGTTTCTATAGGTATGTAAAGAGAAAGAGGTTAGTAAAGACAAACGTAGGTCCCCTGCAGTCAGAATCAGGGGAAGTCATAACGGGGAACAAAGAAATGGCAGACCAATTGAACAAGTACTTTGGTTCAGTATTCACTAAGGAGGACACAAACAACCTTCCGGATATAAAAGTGGTCAGAGGGTCTATTAAGGAGGAGGAACTGAGGGAAATCTTTATTAGTCGGGAAATTGTGTTGGGGAAATTGATGGGATTGAAGGCCGATAAATCCCCAGGGCCTGATGGACTGCATCCCAGAGTACTTAAGGAGGTGGCCTTGGAAATAGCGGATGCATTGACAGTCATTTTCCAACATTCCATTGACTCTGATTCCATCATTTTACCCACTACTGAGGTCAGGCTCACCGGTCTATAATTCCCTGCTTTCTCTCTCCCTCCTTTTTTAAAAAGTGGGGTTACATTGGCTACCCTCCACTCGATAGGAACTGATCCAGAGTTCCTATCGAGTGGAGGGTAGCCAATGTAACCCCACTTTTTAAAAAAGGAGGGAGAGAGAAAGCAGGGAATTATAGACCGGTGAGCCTGACCTCAGTAGTGGGTAAAATGATGGAATCAATTATTGAGGATGTCATAGCAGCGCATTTGGAAAATGGTGACATGATAGGTCCAAGTCAGCATGGATTTGTAAAAGGGAGATCATGCTTGACAAATCTTCTGGAATTTTTTGAGGATGTTTCCAATAAAGTGGACAAAGGAGTACCAGTTGATGTGGTATATTTGGACTTTCAGAAGGCTTTCGACAAGGTCCCACACAGGAGATTAATGTGCAAAGTTAAAGCACATGGGATTGGGGGTAGTGTGCTGACGTGGATTGAGAACTGGTTGTCAGACAGGAAGCAAAGAGTAGGAGTAAATGGGTACTTTTCGGAATGGCAGGCAGTGACTAGTGGGGTACCGCAGGGTTCTGTGCTGGGGCCCCAGCTGTTTACATTGTACATTAATGATTTAGACGAGGGGATTAAATGTAGTATCTCCAAATTTGCGGATGACACTAAGTTGGGTGGCAGTGTGAGCTGCGAGGAGGATGCTATGAGGCTACAGAGTGACTTGGATAGGGTAGGTGAGTGGGCAAATGTGTGGCAGATGAAGTATAATGTGGATAAATGTGAGGTTATCCACTTTGGTGGTAAAAACAGAGAGACAGACTATTATCTGAATGGTGACAGATTAGGAAAAGGGAAGGTGCAACGAGACCTGGGTGTCATGGTACATCAGTCATTGAAGGTTGGCATGCAGGTACAGCAGGCGGTTAAGAAAGCAAATGGCATGTTGGCCTTCATAGCGAGGGGATTTGAGTACAGGGGCAGGGAGGTGTTGCTACAGTTGTACAGGGCCTTGGTGAGGCCACACCTGGAGTATTGTGTACAGTTTTGGTCTCCTAACTTGAGGAAGGACATACTTGCTGTTGAGGGAGTGCAGCGAAGATTCACCAGACTGATTCCCGGGATGGTGGGACTGACCTATCAAGAAAGACTGAATCAACTGGGCTTGTATTCACTGGAGTTCAGAAGAGTGAGAGGGGACCTCATAGAAACGTTTAAAATTCTGACGGGTTTGGACAGGTTGGATGCAGGAAGAATGTTCCCAATGTTGGGGAAGTCCAGAACCAGGGGTCACAGTCTAAGGATAAGGGGTAAGCCATTTAGGACCGAGATGCGGAGAAACTTCTTCACCCAGAGAGTGGTGAACCTGTGGAATTCTCTACCACAGGAAGTAGTTGAGGCCAATTCACTAAATATATTCAAAAGGGAGTTAGATGAAGTCCTTACTACTCGGGGGATCAAGGGGTATGGCGTGAAAGCAGGAAGTGGGTACTGAAGTTTCATGTTCAGCCATGAACTCGTTGAATGGCGGTGCAGGCTAGAAGGGCTGAATGACCTGCTCCTGCACCTATTTTCTATGTTTCTATGTTTCTAAGTCATCCTAACTTCTTTCCCTGGCCCCATGCCTCAGGTCCTGAACTTCAATAGCTCATACAATTCCAACACAAATAAAGTCGTATCCTAATGCGTGTGTGTGTAAATATAGTATTAATAAGTCAGGCAGTCATAGGTTCAAGCCCCACTCCAGACCTCGGGCACTTTAATCTAGGCTAACACCAGTGTAGCACGAGAATGTGCTGTATGTTAGAGATGCTGTCTTTTGAATGAGTCAATTTTCCCCAGTGATCTGCACTGTTTTTTTGGCGCGTGCCGCTTTTTTGGCCCAAGTTAAAATATCCAAGTTTTCCCAAAGATTGTATGCCAGTGTAACTCAGTTAGTTACGATTTTTTTTAGGTTAGTTTTTTTTTGCATCATAGGGTGCGTAACCAGATGTCTGTGCCAGTTTTTCACAATTATGCAAGTTTGGCCAACTTACATTTTTCCGAGGACGGAATATGTGACCACTCCCAAAAAACCCAGAAGGGTTTAGAAAAAGCAGCGCACCTTAAAAAAAAATCGACGCACAAAGATGACTTTGTTTTTAGGTGAGGTTTTGGAGGGAGTCAAGAACACATTAAATATGCATCATGAAGCTTAATTTTTTTCAAACTTAAAATGCAGAAACCGAAAGTTTAATACAATTCTTCAATTTTGGATTTTTTCCCCCAAAGTGCCACACCACCACTGAATGTCTCCAAACTGGGCTCGAGGGTCGGCCAACAGAATCGGTCACTCGCCCGGACACGGGCTCGGCTTCACAAGAAGTCTGGGGGAATGTTGGGTGTGTGTAGAAGCCGAACTGAAGGAATGAGAATCCTTACAGTATGCAGCAGCATCAGAAGCCTTGGGGGGGGGGGAAAAAGAGTCGCGCTCATGTGTCCAGGTGAGGGAGCAATTCTGCCGGACGATCCTCGAGCCCAGTGAGGAGACGGTCAGTCAGTGGTGGGGTGGTATTTTGAAAAAAATCTAAAATTAAAAAATTACATTAGACTTGGTTACCCCAAATGTCCTAATTTGAATGCCTAGCTTCCTGTTCTAAGCAAGCGTATTGCGCATGCGCAGACCTGGTTATAATCCATACTATGACGTCGACCCTGGGGAGAGGGAGAACAAAGAAGCTTGCCCTGCTGCTTTGAGCTTCTTGTAAAGGTACAATTTAATCATGGGTGCAATATGACAATGCCATACCTCATACAAGCCTTCCGCATGATGGTGTTGCGGAGGAGACGATTGATTCAATGTCATCACATGAGGAAACTCAAGAGCACATAGGGTGATGGGCAGGAGGCCTTACCCACGTCGGATATATCGAGACAGGCATTCATATCTGCACCTGAGTGATGCAGACAGAGAGAAGGCTACGTTTCCGCAAAGAAATTGTAACCGAAATCTGTGAGTTAGTAAAAGCAGACCTGCAAACTAGAAGCATCAGGAGGACTGTTTTGTCAGTTGAAGTGAAGGTTACAGCTGCACTTTCAATCTATGCATCTGGATCATTCCAGGCCACAACTGGGGATGCGTGTGTCATTTCTTAACATGCAATACATATCTGCATTTGGCAGGTGACTGCTGCACTATATGTCCGGAGGAATGACTACATAAAGTTCCCCATGATCGCCCAGGCAATGCAAGAACGGGCAGTGGGCTTCTCCAGGATTGCTGGCTTCCCAAAGGTACAGGGTTGCATTGATTGTACTCACATCACCTTGCGAGCACCTTTGGAGGATTCCAAGATGTACAGGAACAGAAAAGTCTTCCACTCTGTTAATGTGCAGCTCGTGTGTGATGACATGCATCACATCATGTCAGTTGATGCGAGATATCCTGGGAGCACCCATGATGCATTTATCTGCCATGTTTCAGCAGCAGCCAGAAGGGCAGAGCTGGCCGCTGGGAGACAAAGGGTACGGACTCGCCACCTGGCTCATGAAGCCCCGACGCAAGAGGAAGCTGAGCGGGAATACAACATGTCGCACATTGCGACACGCAGCATAATAGAGGACCATTGGCATCTTGAAACAGCGTTTCCAATGCCTGGACTATTCCAGAGGCTACTTGCAATACTCCACTCAGATTATTGGTCAGTTCACTGTTGTGTGCTGCATGCTGCATAACTTAGCCATCATGAGGCAGCAGCAGCTGGTAGTAGAAGACCCACCTGAGGCGAGAGTGGCTGATGAGGAGGAAGATGCAGATGACGAGGAGGATGACGACGAGGAAGCCATGCAACTACCTGAACCTGGAGCACGACGCTGGAGGAGGGTGGGCTGTCGTGCCCCTTTAATGATTGCTCAAGCCTAGTGCCAGCAGCTCATCCATGAATGCTTTGCTGCCTGAAGGCTCAGCGGCAACTATTTCAAATGGACCATGTTTAAGGTTTGGACCGGTTCCGTAATGTTGTGTTGTGTTCATGGAAATTATGCAGTTATAATTGAAAATACATTTTATTCAAAAGTTAAACAAACACTTGTTTGTACCCAACTTAAATAAAAATATTCTTGCATTAAACTTTAAAGTTCAGCTAAGATCACGTACAAACTCAAATTTTTAAATTTACATAACTTACAAAAAACTTTTAATTTGAGAACAATTACAACAGTAACAACAATAACAACAGTAGCAAAGAAAGGCTGCAACCATCTCTCCTCCACCTTATTCTAAAACCGCCCGCTGCGCTTGGTCTTGGTGACTCCATCCCTGCCCACAGACGGTGGCACAGCATTTCTCAGGTTGGTACTAAGCTTATTCTTTCAACCACCTCGGTACTGCACACTTCTTGATGGCCGGAGGGAGGGGGGATTGCGGGGGGGGGGGCAGCTGGTAATGTGGAGGGCCGGCATGGGCCTTTTCAGAGGCTGGTCTGGGGATTGGAGTGGGAGTGGCAGTTGATTCTGTCAATAGGCAGAGGTCCGGGCGTGTTCCCTTAGTGCAGCAGATAACTCCGACATTCCCTCCATAGTGTGCCCTGACAGTGGATCAACTACCTCCAACATTCCCTTCCTCAAGTTCACCAACAGTGTGTCAGTTACCTGCGACATTCCCTCTTTCATGTGCACCGACATTGTATCAGCTGCCTGCGACATTCCCGGACAGTTTTCCCAATTCTCGTGAGAGTGGTGTTACTTCTCCTGACAGTCCAGATAACTCATCACACCCACCCCACTGATGGTGTCCAGGAGTGATCGTGTAAGAATATCCGCACTCATTGCCATCATCTGAACCACATTTGTTGGCTCCTGCACCTCAAGAGAGCTCTGTTGAGCTCTCCTTCCCCTCCTCACCCTGGGTATGGTTCACTGCATCCCACTGGGACCCGCAGTCTCGGATGGAGCGGCCCTGGTTGTGCCTTGCTGCATCCCACTGGGTCCCGCAGCCTTGGACGGTGGAGCCCTGGGTGTGCCTTGCTGCACCGCACTGGAATCCCCAGCCTTGGACTGTGAGAAACCATGGAATATCTCACCAACACTCATACCAATCAGGAAAAGGCCTGGCACCTCAATGGGTGGCACCTGTACCTCCACCAGAATGAGTACAAGTGTGGGCTTCATCCATCACCTCCCCCTCACCCCCATGCTCTTGGTCTGGAAGGTGAGATTGGAAGATGTTCTCCTCTTCAAGCTTGTCCGTGTCTGAACCTTCTTCTCCATCGGCTTCAGCCTAGTCAGGGTGGTCCTCAAGTTCTGCAACATATAACAGAACAGACAAATGGTTAGCAGCAGAGGAGGGGGCAGGGTGGCATCATTACACACACATAGCGCAGGCAGCAGGCTCATTTGAAGAACCACGATAAATGATAGCACATTGTTTCAACCGAAGCAAAGCTGACGGGGACATCCCCATGAACCGAGGCATGGCTAGTCCGCGCAGGACTTAACATTTAGGAAAGCCCGCAAGAAAGGGAGAGGGACTTACCCTCTACCCTTGAGTGTAGGCCCAGTTTGTGCAGTGGTGGTTGCTATTCTCCAGGCAGGACACATCAAAGCAGTGACCCTCTCTTCCAAGGGTGCCAGTGGCTGCAGATTTGCCAGGCCTCCTCCTGTTCGAGTTCAATCCCTTTTGTTGTGTGCCATCTTCCTCTGCAAAGATGAAAATGTAACTTTTGAGAGAGGGTGTCTTTCTGCTGTGTGAGACATATACAGATGGTCAGATTTACAATTGCAATTCCATTGAAGAAATGAAAATATTACTTACACTAACTACTTTACCAAAGTCCTACCACTTTTATTTGGACAGGCCTCCAGACCTCGGGGTGGTCACCATTGCACAGTAATCTTCTGCAAGTTGGTTCCAGCGTTTCTTCATTTCTTTTGGTTAAACTTTTGTGACCTCCACTGGTGTCCAGCTCGTGCCATTTGGCCTCAATTACAGTAACTAGTGCCTCCACTTCAACCTCTAAGAAATTCTTGGTCCTTGAGCCGCGTTGCAACTTGTATTACAGCTCCGATTTTTCCAATGAGAATTAAAGTTTTCACACACAACTGGCTCCTCAAAAATGGCCGATTGCAGACTGGGAGCTGTACTGGGTATGTACGCCCATCACAATCACATCAAAAACATTTTTTCCCACACATGCGCAGAAGGGAGGGGGCATAGTTTTTTTGGCGCAGACATTTGGCTCCACTCCGCGAAGCTAAAGGACCGGCTGCGCGGCACCAATTTCAAAAAATAGAACAGGGAAACTTGCTAGTTATTTTTTTGTAGTAGTCGGGACCAAAAAAAAAGGTATAACTCTTGCAGTACGCAAAAAAACGGCATCGTGGAAAATTGAGCCCATAATACTGAGGTCTCACCCGCCTATTATTTATTTATCTTTCAACTAACACCATCCAAGCAGATTATCTTGTCTTGATGCTCAATACTGTTTGAGACTTAGCAAATTGGCTGCTGCATTTGCCTATAAAAAAGACTGACTACATTTCAAAATAAATGAATTGCCTGTGAAGTGCTTTGATATGTCCCGAGGACATCAAAGATTCTATGTAAATGCAAGTTTATGCTTTCTTAACAGAGAATAAGCTCCAACCTAATCAGGACAAACATAGACAGGCCACAGAACACAAAGAAGATTAATTAGTACACTCACAGGTGCATCTCTGTTGCCTTCCTATCCCAGCTCGAGCGCCTTCTCCCTCCCAACACGGATTCAGACTGCCAGGTTCCACACAAACGTGACAGGATGACACACAACCCATTTCCCCCACCCCAGAGTAAGGCGCAGTCACTTCTGCAGAGGTCTGGAGCCTGTGTCTGACAAATAGGTTCTCACAGCAGATGAGAGGAAAAGGAAAAGGTATAGAATACACAGAAAGACAGACACACAGATATAAAGGAAGATAAAGGGCTCAATTTTCCCCAATTATCTGCGCCGCTTTTTTGACGTGCTCCTTTTTTTTGGGGAGTAAATTAAAATCTCCAAGTTTCTGCGCCAGCGTAAATCACTTAGGTACGATTTTTTTTTAACCTCATTGGGGGCGTAACCTGCCACCCGTGCCAATTCTGGCTATTTAAGCAAGTTTGGCAAACTACAATTTTTTTTTTTTTTTAAAGACAGCGTATATGACCGTTCTGAAAAACCTTCTGGGCAATTAACAAAATCAGCTCAGGTAAGAGAATCAGCGCAGAAGATCCAGTTCTACGGCCGGGACAGCAGAGGCTGGGTGGGGGGGGGGGGGGGGGGGGCGGGGGGCAGAGAAGCATTCAGCCCGGGCTAGGAGCAGCACTGGCTCAGGGGAGGCCTTTTGGTTTGGGCTAGGAGGCACCGGCGGAGGAGGAGGGGTCTTTCGGCCCGGGCTAGGAGCGGCACCGGCCACCAGCAAGGGGGGAGGGGGTGGGGGCCTGTGGAAGAAAATGATCTAAGCCCTATTTTTAAGGAAAGGGTTAAGTGCACTTCTTGCTGAGTTAATTAAATTAGTGGAGCTAGAAAAGAAAACACCCAAACCTCTCAGATCTTGGAACAAAGAATGCTGTAAATACATGACTATCTAGTGTTTACATGAGTTTCCAGATACCCTGCTTATCAGAATACGGACAGGGAGAAACTATGCAAGGACAAGATAAAAGTCTGCCTCCTGAAATGACCTTTGTATTTACAGGATGTATGATTAATGCTCATATGAGGTGTTTTAGATAAAGTTCTTGCTTTGATTGCATTTACAAGAATGTATGAATAATGTACTTGTGTGGTGTGTTTTAGATAAAATTCCTGTTTCAACTGTATAAAGATAGAGCGGGTTTTCTTGTAAAATTCAGAGTATTTGCCTCGGTGCGGACTGAGCAAGCTCTCCGAGATATCTCGTTTGTAAAATAAAATTCTCTCGAAGCACGACTCTGAAAGCCTCCGCCTGAGTTAATTTAAGCTAAAATTTCCTCGACAGGGCCTTTCCAATTCTTAGTTAACTGAATAGACTTTTGGCACAAAGATTCTTTAATATTTTCATGTTGGTAAGCTGTTGCCTTAAGTAGCTGCAATGTGCAAGGTGCTTGTGCAGGTTGCTGTGAGCTGGCCAGAATGTCTTGTATGATTCACTTTCGAGTCTCAGCCCTCCTTGTGTCCCTCGTTGCCCTGGCAACCCAATCTTTTTGGCACAGATCTTAGGCTCCATCCACAGAGCTCAAGGACAATCTGCACCGGGCCACATTCACAAGTTAAAACAGGGAAGTTTGCAATTTTTTTTTTTGGAGTAGTTGGGCACAAAAAAAAAAAAATCGCCCAATATGTCGAGGAACCAACTAGGGGGGAGGCCGTCTTAGACTGGGTGTTGTGTAATGAGAGAGGATTAATTAGCAATCTCATTGTGCGAAACCCCTTGGGGAAGAGTGACCATAATATGGTGGAATTCTACATTAGGATGGAGAATGAAACAGTTAATTCAGAGACCATGGTCCAGAACTTAAAGAAGGGTAACTTTGAAGGTATGAGACATGAATTGGCTGGGATAGATTGGCGAATGATACTTAAGGGGTTGACTGCGGATGGGCAATGGCAGACATTTAGAGACCGCATGGATGAACTACAACAATTGTACATCCCTGTCTGGCGTAAAAATAAAAAAGGGAAGGTGGCTCAACCGTGGCTATCAAGGGAAATCAGGGATAGTATTAAAGCCAAGGAAGTGGCATACAAATTGGCAAGAAATAGCAGCGAACCCAGGGACTGGGAGAAATTTAGAACTCAGCAGAGGAGGACAAAGGGTTTGATTAGAGCAGGGAAAATAGAGTATGAGAGGAAGCTTGCAGGGAACATTAAGACGGACTGCAAAAGCTTCTATAGATATGTAAAGAGAAAAAGGTTAGTAAAGACAAACGTAGGTCCCCTGCAGTCAGAATCAGGGGAAGTCATAACGGGGAACAAAGAAATGGCAGACCAATTGAACAAGTACTTTGGTTCAGTATTCACTAAGGAAGACACAAACAACCTTACGGATATAAAAGGGGTCAGAGGGTCTAGTAAGAAGGAGGAACTGAGGGAAATCCTTATTAGTCGGGAAATTGTGTTGGGGAAATTGATGGGATTGAAGGCCGATAAATCCCCAGGGCCTGATGGACTGCATCCCAGAGTACTTAAGGAGGTGACCTTGGAAATAGCGGATGCATCGAGTCATTTTTCAAAATGCCATAGACTCTGAACCAGTTCCTATGGAGTGGAGGGTAGCCAATGTAACCCCACTTTTTAAGAAAGGAGGGAGAGAGAAAACAGGGAATTATAGACCGGTCAGCCGGACATCGGTAATGGGTAAAATGATGGAATCAATTATTAAGGATGTCATAGCAGCGCATTTGGAAAGAGGTGACATGATAGGTCCAAGTCAGCATGGATTTGTGAAAGGGAAATCATGCCTGACAAATCTTCTGGAATTTTTTGAGGATGTTTCCAGTAGAGTGGACAAGGGAGAACTACTTGATGTGGTGTATTTGGACTTTCAGAAGGCTTTCGACAAGGTCCCACACAAGAGATTAATGTGCAAAGTTAAAGCACATGGGATTGGGGGTAGTGTGCTGACGTGGATTGAGAACTGGTTGGCAGACAGGAAGCCAAGAGTAGGAGTAAATGGGTACTTTTCAGAATGGCAGGCAGTGACTAGGGGGTTCTGTGCTGGGCCCCAGCTGTTTTTATTGTACATTAATGATTTAGACAAGGGGATTAAATGTAGTATCTCCAAATTTGCGGATGACACTAAGTTGGGTGGCAGTGTGAGCTGCGAGGAGGATGCTATGAGGCTGCAGAATGACTTGGATAGGTTAGGTGAGTGGGCAAATGCATGGCAGATGAAGTATAATGTGGATAAATGTGAGGTTATCCACTTTGGTGGTAAAAACAGAGACACAGACTATTATCTGAATGGTGACAGATTAGGAAAAGGGGAGGTGCAACGAGACCTGGGTGTCATGGTACATCAGTCATTGAAGGTTGGCATGCAGGTACAGCAGGTGGTTAAGAAAGCAAATGGTATGTTGGCCTTCATAGCGAGATGATTTGAGTACAGGGGCAGGGAGGTGTTACTACAGTTGTACAGGGCCTTGGTGAGGCCACACCTGGAGTATTGTGTACAGTTTTGGTCTCCGAACTTGAGGAAGGACATTCTTGCTATTGAGGGAGTGCACCGAAGGTTCACCAGATTGATTCCCGGGATGGCGGGACTGACATATCAAGACAGACTGGATCAACTGGGCTTGTATTCACTGGAGTTCAGAAGAATGAGAGGGGATCTTATAGAAACGTTTAAAATTCTGATGGGTTTAGACAGGTTAGATGCAGGAAGAATGTTCCCAATGTTGGGGAAGTCCAGAACCAGGCACAGTCTAAGGATAAGGGGTAAGCCATTTAGGACCAAGATGAGGAGAAACTTCTTCACCCAGAGAGTGGTGAACTTGTGGAATTCTCTACCACAGAAAGTTGTTGAGGCCAATTCACTAAATATATTCAAAAAGGAGTTAGATGTAGTCCTTACTACTAGGGGGATCAAGGGGTATGGCGAGAAAGCAGGAATGGGGTACTGAAGCTGCATGTTCAGCCATGAACTCATTGAATGGCGGTGCAGGCTCGAAGGACCGAATGGCTTACTCTTGCACCTATTTTCTACGTCCATAACTCTTCAACTACGCCAAAAATCTGCAATGTGGAAAATTGAGCCCCGAGGCATTGAGTGTAAAATGTAGTGAGAAAAACAAACTGCGCGCGAGGCATACAGAAGAACAAACTTGCACAGAGATGACAGATGCAGTCAGAAAGTGAGAGTGTCTCTGTGAGTCAGAAACAAAGCCAGAGATTGGGCTAGATTTTCACTCATTCATAGTCAATGGCTTGACAGCAAGGGAGAGAGAAACCAAGAGAAAACAGAACAATGCAAGAGTGGAAAATAAAGGGTAAGACAATAAGAATGAGACAATTACATGAAGGGATCCTATTTTGTGCTCATGAGTAATACAATTGGGAGATGCACCATATTTTACATTTCACCATACAACCTATGGGTTTTTTAAAAAAAGCATAATACAGGTATTTTCCCCAGCTTACTGTGAGCAATGCCACAGAGACCTGCTCATGGGAGTTTAAAAATTGTTTCATGTATTTTATTCAACACAAATTTCCAGAATTTCATTTAGGCTACTCTGTTGAACACTGAGAATGTTGAGGCCTTGGTCACTTTTGGTTTGTTAAGATTTTCCTCAAAATGAAAGAAATTCTCCATTAAATGGAGAATTAACATTCTGCTGATTGGAAAAGACTGGAAATTTTTCAATAATTAATCAACAGTAAAATATGTTTTTACTTGTTCTCTATAACATGAAAGCAATTATTAATAATAATAAAACAAAAACATGGAGCAGAATGTACTAACCTTGGTTCCAAATAAATACTGTGGCTGTGCATTTGGTTGCTTATCTCTTTGAAACTCTTGGGAGAAGGGCAGTATAGTACGCACAAACCTGTGGGAGAAAGAATAATAATGAAAAACATAATTTTTATTGAAAGCAATACATTATTTTCTTGCATCAGCATTATTAGTGTGGCACATGGTGCAAATATATTTAAGGTTTAAAAAATCCACAAAATTAAGCTCTTCTATAGTTAAAACTCTCCATACAGCTAAGTCGACCAGGCAGAATCCAGGTTTGATCTTCAGTTTAAGCTGATCTTGGTTGCCGTATTGGTGACTGGCTTCAGTGCCTCGGGTTCGATGGGGTGTGGGGTGTGGGGGAAAGGGAATGGGAAAATCAGTCTCATTGCTATTCACTGACCACTGTTAGAAAAGACCACCGCCCCTCCACCCTGGTCAATTTGCACTTATATACCACCTTTTACATCCTCAAGTTGTCCCAAAGTGCTTTATGCAAAGTGCAGCAGCTAATTTTTACACAGCAATGTCCCACAACCAGCAATGAGGTAAATGAACAGGTAATTTTTTTTTTGGAATGATACTGGTTGGGGAATAAATGTTGGCCAGAACACCAGGAGATTCTATTGCTCTTCTTCGAATAATGTCTTTTGCATCCACCTGCGGGAGCATGCAGGGTCTCAGTTCAACATCTCATGCAAAAGATGGCATCTCTGACAGTCCAACATTCCCTCAGTAACACATGAAAATATCAGCATGTGCTCAAGTTTCCAGAGTGAGTCGTGAACCCACGACCGCCTGACACAGAGGCAAGAGTGCTATCCGAGCCAAAGCAGTTTGCTGGCACTCTGGTTCTAGGTTCACACAAGAAGGATGGCCATTTGGTTGAAATACAGGAAGGCAGATGGCACCCATGCAACCATAACCAGCCAACTCCGACAGGAGAGGAGGAGAGGAAGGCAGAGAGTTGGCCAAAAAGAGATTAAGTGATCGTAGCACCGATGTGCTGTTTGAGACACCTTCTGTGAAGTGCTCTGGGACATCCCGAGGATGTGATAAAGCAGTTTATAAATGCAGGTTACTTCTTATTGTGACATCAAAGTTGGAAAAACAATGACAAAGCCAGCAGGAAAGGAACCCTAAAACTTTCCATTCTAATATCCATCATCAAAATACCTTACCACAGTTAAGCAGACTACTTTAATTATTAAAAGCGAAATTATTCACTGGAATGCTCTTCAAAAAAATAGGTTACATGGCAGGCAAGCTAATGGAATACTGGCATCCAACTAGAAACATTACTGTACACATCTAAAAATACAGCAAGGACAAAAATAAATGAATGTTTCTTTGTGTGAAGTTATGAAAACTGACTTTAAAAAAAAACAAAGCTGACAAGATGAATGGGTTACAAGCAATAATATATGCATTAAAACATAATGATGTTAGCTGTTAAGAGGACAACTATTCAAAGTGAAACAAAACAGATAATCTAACTTAAAAAAGCAGTTGTTTCAAAGATACTGGGAACATCTGACTAATTATCACAAATGAATATGATGCTCACCTCTAAACCAATTATTCCATTTTCCACTATATGAGTAACATTAAAAACACACAGATCCCCAAACACTGGCAGACTTATGGGTTCCATTGATGTGTGTATTGTGAAAGATGGCATTTAGCAATGGAGATAAAGGGCTAGACTTTCCACTTTGCTGGCTATCACCCAAAAAATGGGCGATGTTCCAGCCTTACTGATCGTTGGAATATTGCCCATTTTTTTGTCCGTGATTTTCGCCTCGGTGAAAGGCCAGCGATGTGAAATAGGCGAAGTTGAAGGTCAGCGATGTTACGTGGGCCCAGCGATAGGTCAGCGATGTGGAAGGTGTCATGTATTTAACTGTCATTGTAACCCATGTATAAACTGACCTAAGTTGTACACCGTGAGAACATTGACCACTAGGTGGTGAACTTGTGGGAGACACTCCTAACCTGGACTTTCAGGTATAAAAGGGGAAGCTCCACCCACCTTCATCACTTCAGTGCTGGCTAATAAAGGTTACTGGTCACAGACTGACATCCTCTCTAGTATGGGCCTCGTGTGCGTTTATACTGTATAGTAAGGACATATTAGAAGGCAAAAACTTCCCAAGCAACGGCCTTCTGCGCATGCAAGTTTTTTTTGGTGGACAGCTTTTCCCGCAGTGCGGGAGGTCAGGGGTCATCCAAACATGCGCAGATACTGCCTGGAAATGTAGCATTTACTGCCATGATTATTTGGTTGTGGTTCAACAACGAGCTGCACATTCAGGGAGTGGAATCCCTTTCCGTTCCGAAACACTTCCGGGTTCTGTAAAAGGGCTTTCAGTGCGATGTGCGTGCAGTCTATTGCTCCCTGCACCTTGGGGAAGTTTGCTATTCTCGAGAATCCCCAAAGCCCTCCTGGTTTGTGCCTCCCTGGTCACAGGGAAGCTTATAAACTCCATCCTGCGAGCCTAAAGGGCTTCAGTCACCTGTCGAATGGAGCAGTGTGTGGCGTGCTGAGAGATACCACAGATGTCGCCAGCTGAAGCCTAAAAGGATCCAGATGCATAGAAGGATAGTGCCGCAGTAACCTTTACCTCAACGGGCAGTGCGGTTCTGATGGTGTTGGTAGGCTGCAGATCACCCTTGATGAGCTGGCATATCTCATCGATGACCTCCTTCCGGAAGCGCAGCCTCCTAAGACACGCGTTTTCAGACAAGTTGAGGTAAGATTGCTTTTCCCTGTACATTCGTCAGTTGTACGTTCGCCTCCTCTGCCTCCTCTTCGATTGATCCTTTCAGCGTGTGAGCAGTTACAAGTAATGGCAGAGAAGCTATAGGCCCCATCACTATCACTAATTTCACTTGCTATAAATGCCCTTTTTAGTAATAAAATGCCTAATCTACTAAAATAAAAGCTAATATTATAATTATTAAATATAAATATAAATGTGAGTGGATCTATCAGTAAAAGACCCTTAAATAACTCTCAAATTATAAGCTCTCCTATTTTAGCAGCATCCTTCCTTCCTCCGACATTCAAAATGGCGTCCGTAGTGCCCAGTTCTGTGAGGAAAAGCAACTATTCTCCAGCGATGTTCTCAGCGAGCGATCAGCCCGGCGATGTGCCGAAAGTTGGGTTGGGCGATGTGCGCGCGATCACCTCAGCAAAAGTTGGGAGGAGAATTTTCCGGCGATGTTCCAGCCTAACTTTCCACTTTTCAGTCAAAATGGGCGACAGCAGGCCATTTTGGGCGATATATGGGCACGAGGCCAGCGATGTGAAGTGGAAAGTCTAGCCTAAAGGATTTGGATGCAACTGTTGACCAAGTATATATTCAATGCAAAGTTATCAACAAAACTAATGCGGTATTATGGTATGTCTTAAGGTCAATTTTATTAAACTGGTGAGGTCACAATTGAGATAATGGCCAGAATTTTAATTTGGAGGCGGGTAAGTGGAAAGGCATTTACCTATGGATCCAGCAGTCCTCGCCTCCTTTTTGCTGGCGGGCTCGCTGAGGCCTGGGAAACCTGCTCGCCCACAGTTAAATTTTAAAAGGTGGATCACCATGTGGCACGGAGCCTCATTATATTTAAAATGCCTACCGCCTCTTGGGAGCCGATTGGCTGTCCGTCTCCCATTCCACCTTCGTTAAAACCGGAAGTGGATGGGTTGGGGTTGGGACTCAGATTTTTAACTCTTTTTAAAAAAAAAAGGCACACCCATTTCACTGATATCTGTAAATAAGTACCGAATTTCTTAAAAGACTCTTTACATGCAGCACTTTCACATTATGAGTATTATAATTTACATATGATTACTAATCAATTTGAAAAGGGGTCCTTCAATCAAAAAAGTTTGAGAACCATTGATCTAGCGTACAAGTAGTTACTTAGTAATAGTACTTATTATTGTCTACGAAGCTGTTTGAGCCAAAGTAAAGGCATGCTAAAGAAAGCAACTGGTCAACAGCATATAATGCAAGATAAAAGAGTGATAAATTCTTGGGTGCTTCCCATTTAAATTTTTTAATTCTCTATTTTATCTATTTTTTTGAATCTGTAACTTGGCCAGCGCTCGAGTGTTAACATTGTCTGCCATCAATTAAGTCAAATCTCGCTTTGCTAGTCTTGTTTAATCAAAGTTGTTTAGATCTGTAAATTCTTTTTGTCGCTGGTCTGTTACTGCAGAAACTAATTAGAAGTGGAATATATTTGATTAATCGTAAAAGACAGCATGCCTTCTTCCACTGTGCAAGCTCAGACATCAAGGGACAGGATGGAGTCGCAGATTCTTTGCTGTACCTTCATCTGTGGCATGGCTAATTGGGACTCAATTGAGTGTAATTGCTCATGGTCTAAAGTTACTAAAAGAAGTGTTGATGCTTCAGAACTTTTAAGCGCTGTATTTGACAGATTTACTCTTGCTTGTGTAAAAATTTGTGTTCGAATAAATTTGAAGTAGTTGAACTATTTGGCCTGCCAGCAATGTGCTTTTCTGTCAATTCAGAGATCCCATTCCAGTGCATATCTCAACAGTGTAACCGTTCATTATTCATACACACGGTCAAGTTGCAGTTCATCAGAAGTGTGGGCTCATCTATAGAAGCTGACTTTTACAGAGGGCATGAGTGAAGTGTTTGGGAATTAATCTGAACTGTGCTCATAAGTTTGGCAGGTATTGTATAGTTGTGCTTGGCTTTGAGGGGGAAGGAGAAACTCTGGACAACCTTTCCTCAGAAGGTTAAGTGTTTGTAGTAAAATCCATCAAAAATAAAGCCGAGTAAGAAATGCCCTTTTGGCCCATCAAGTGTGCTCCATTTGTGATTATTCCACAGTGATTATGATTATTCCCCACTGCCACCTATTGATCTCCTATTATAAAGAATGATAGCATGGATTGCATATGGGTAAAGGATCGGATATCTTAAGTAAAAAAGTATGAAACAAAGTAAAAATAAATCACACCTGTCCCCCGAATCCTCCGGTAATTTCTCCTCCTTTGAACATCTCACCTTATCCCACCCCTCTCACCGCTCATAAAATTCTCGTTCTCTACCGCGCATCCAAGTATGATAAAAATGTCATCACCGATATCTTCGCTGCTTTCCTCCCTCAGCCTCCGCACCGAGCGACTTCTCATCCGCGGTGATTTCAACCTCCATCTCCATTCACCATGACATTTCTGCAGCCACCGATCTGCTCAATCACACCCTTACCACCACTTTTATGCCCTAGTCCCTATTAAAACCATTACTCCCTCTCGCCCTGGCCGTTCTCCCGGTACAGCTCTCATCTTCACTCCCTTAAGTCCACGGGGTACAGACTTGAACAGATGTGGTGGATAACTGGTTTAGCCATTCACTGCCAGGACTGGCTGGACCACAAAGCATTATTGGGTCCTCCTCTTGTCTGCAAAAATTGCTCACTATTCCAGGATCATTCAGGAATGCAAAGATAACCCCCAGCTACTATTGCCTGCTGCTAAATCCTCTCCCCTGTCTCCACCACACTCACCTCCAACAAGTGCGAGGAGCTCAGACTTCTTTGTCGCTAAGATTGAAATTCGAGAAGGAGATTGGGGGGGGGGGTAAGGAGATTGGGGGGGGGGAAGGAGATTGGGGGGGGGGGGAAGGAGATTGGGGGGGGGGGGAAGGAGATTGGGGGGGGGGGGGAAGGAGATTGGGGGGGGGGGGGAAGGAGATTGGGGGGGGGAAGGAGATTGGGGGGGGGGAAGGAGATTGGGGGGGAGGAAGGAGATTGGGGGGGGGAAGGAGATTGGGGGGGGAAGGAGGAGATTGGGGGGGGAAGAAGGAGATTGGGGGGGGAAGAAGGAGATTGGGGGGGGAAGAAGGAGATTGGGGGGGGAAGAAGGAGATTGGGGGGGGAAGAAGGAGATTGGGGGGGGGGAAGAAGGAGATTGGGGGGGGGGAAGAAGGAGATTGGGGGGGGGGGAAGAAGGAGATTGGGGGGGGGGGAAGAAGGAGATTGGGGGGGGGAAGAAGGAGATTGGGGGGGGAAGAGAAGGAGATTGGGGGGGGGGGAAGGAGATTGGGGGGGGGGGAAGGAGATTGGGGGGGGGGGAAGGAGATTGGGGGGGGGGGAAGGAGATTGGGGGGGTGGAAGGAGATTGGGGGGGGGGGGAAGGAGATGGGGGGGGTGGGGGGGTGAAAGGAGAAGGGGGAGGGAGGCTGAACGGGCCGGGCCCGAGACTTCAGGCAGGGCCCGTCCCCAGCACCAGATTTACAGGTAGGTGGCGTTGGGTCGGGTCGGGTCGGGGGGTGATGGGAGGGAGGGAGGGAAGTTGGTTCGGGTCGGGGGGAGGGAGAGGGAGGTCAGGTCGGATCCAGTCCGGGGGCCGGGGGGGGAGGAGCGGAGCGGGTGTCGCGGGGGGGGGGGGGTGGGGGGGCGGGTGTCGTGGGGCTGGGGGGGAAGCGGGAGTCGAGTCGGGAGGAAGCAGGAGCTGGCCGTGGGAGGAGCCTTCTTCAAGCAGCCCCAGTGAGGCCATTCGGCCAGGGCTAGGGGCTGTGTGCTTCGGGCCCCTCCCATAGTTTCGGGCGCCTGGAGTTACTGCACTTGCGTGCCCACTGTAGCGCGCATGTGCAGAGGTCCCGGCACTGTTTTCAGCGCAGGGACCTGGCTCCGCCCCCTACAGCTCCTGCTGCGCTGCGCCGAGGGCCAGAGGACCTGCAGGGAGGTGGAGAATACGGAGGTTTTTTTTAGGCGCACTTTGTGGCGCGAAAAACGGGCGTCCAGGTCGGGACTGCGCCGTTCTAGGCGCGGTTCGAAACTTGGGCCCATAATGTGGGAAAATGTGAGGTTATCTACTTTGGTAGGAAAAATAAAAAAGCAAATTATTTAAATGGGGAAAGATTACAAAATGCTGCGGGATCTGGGGATCCTTGTACATGAAACACAAAAAGTTAGCATGCAGATACAGCAAGTAATTAGGAAGGCGAATAGAATGATGGTCTTTGTTGCAAGGGGGATGGAGTATAACTGTAGGGATGATCTGCTACAACTGTACAGGGTGTTGGTGAGAACACACCTGGAGTACTGCATACAGTTTTGGTTTCCTTATTTAATTGCATTGGTGGCAGTTCAGAGAAGGTTCACGAGGTTGATTCCTGAGATGAAGGGGTTGTCTTCTGAAGAAAGGTTGAACAGGTTGGGCCTATACACATTGGAGTTCAGAAAAATGAGAGGTGATCTTATTGAAACATAAGATTCTAAGAGGGCTTTACAGATTAGATACAGAGAGGATATTTCCCCTCGTGGGAGAATCTAAAACTAGGGGCACAACTTCAGAATAAGGGGTCGCCCATTTAAAACAGAGATGAGGAGGAATTTCTTCTCGCAGAGGGTTGTGAATCTTTGGAATTATCTACCCCAGAGAGCTGTAGAGGCTGGGTCATTAAATGGAGATAGGCAAATTTCTGAACGATAAGGTAGTCGAGGGTTATGGGGAGCGGGCAGGGAAGTGGTACTGAGGCCAAGATTCGATAAGGCATGATCTAATTGAATGGCAGAGCAGGCTCGTGGGGCCAAATGGCCTACCCCTGTTCCTATTTCTTATGTTATGTTCTTATTTTACAGCACAAAAACAGGCTATTCGACCCAACAGGTCTATGCTTCCTCCCACTATTTACTTCATCTTGATCAACATTCCCTTCTATTCCTTTCTTCCTAATTTATTTACCTAGCTTCTCCTTAAATGCATCTATGCTTTGCACCTCAACAGTGAACGTACATTTTTTTTTACTAAAATGATACCTATCAGGAAAGTTTGAACAGGCTGAGGCTCTTTTCTTTAGAAAAGAGAAGACTGAGAGGTGGTCTGATAGAGGTCTATATTATGGAAGGATTTGATAGGGTAGACGTAGAGAAAATGTTTCCATTTGCAAGGGAGACCAGAACTAGGGGCCATAAATACAAGATAGGCACTAATAAATTCAATAGGAAATTCAGGAGAAACTTCTTTACCCAGAGAGTGATTAGAATGTAGAACTCACGGCTACAAGGAAAAGCAAAGATGCAATAACATACGAGAAAGGAATAGAAGGATATGTTTATGGAGTTAGATGACAAAGAGTGGGAGGAGGCTCATATGGAGCGTAAACACCGGATGGCCGGTTTCAATGCTGTAAATAATATGCAAGCTCAGGAATTCCCCCTCTAATCCTCCCCGCTTCTCTCCTTAAAGAAGCTCTTTAAAACCTACCACTTTGACCAAGCTTTTGGGCACATGTCCGAATATCTCATGTAGCTCAGTGTCAAATTTTGTTTCCTAACCCTCCTGTGAAATGTTAATACAAAAGCAAAATACTGCGGATGCTGGAATCTGAAATAAAAACAGAAAATGCTGGAAATCTGAGCAGGTCAGGCAGCATCTGTGGAGAGAAAGAGAGTTAACGGGCCCAAGTTTCCACATGATTCGCGCCTGATTTTTTAGGAGCAACTGGTGGAGAACGGACTATTTTAGAAATCGCAATTCTCCACATTTTTTTTTCTGCAGTTCTAGTCAGGTAGAACAGTTCTTGTTTAGAACAGAATTTTTTCTTCAAAAGGGGGTGTGTCCAGCCACTGACGCCTGATTTGAAAGTTTCCACAGTGAAAATGTACTCCAAACTAAAGTAGAATGGCGCCAGTGAAGATTTTTGTAGAACTGAAAAAACCTGTTCTACACATTAAAAAATCAGGCGCAGGTTACAAATGAGGCATCCAGAACGAGGTGGGGGGGAAGGGAACTCATTAAATTCGACAATAAATCCTTATTTATACTTATACAAATATTATACAAATAAATCCAACCTGAATAAACATTTATAAGCAAAGAAAAGATTAAATAAACCATCTTCCTACCTGTGTGAAAGTGCTTTAGCCAGGGAGAATTCTGCAGCCGTTCGTTGCTGCTGAGCGGGAGGGGGGGGGGGGGGGGGGAGGAGGAGGAGACAACCGTTCGTTGCCGTTGAGCGGGAGGGAGAAAGCCGTTCGTTGCCACTGAGCAGGGTGGGGGGGGGGGGGGCAGAAAGCTGTTCGTTGCCACTGAGCGGGAGGGGGGGGGGGGGGGGGGAGAGGGAAAGCCGTTCGTTGCCGCTGAGCGGTGGGGGGGGGGGGGAAAGAGACAGCCGTTCGTTGCTGCTGAGCGGGAGGGGGAGGGAGGAGGAGGAGACAGCCGTTCGTTGCCGCTGTGCGGAAGGGGTGGGGGGGGGGGGGGGGGGAAGAGAAAAGAGGAGAAAGCCGTTCGTTGCCGCTGAGCGGGAGGGGGTGGAGGAAACAGCCGTTCGTTCCCGGGGGAGGGGGGGGGGCGGAGGAGACAGTGAGAAGGTTGCAAGAAGCCTCAGTGCTGATGGCAATGTGCTTTTATTAAAAAATGTTCAAAAATTAAACAGCTACAAAGAACTACAAAAATGGCCGAGTGCCAATGTTTTTTTCACACTGAGCATGCGCAAACGCTCCAACGCGCACGCGCAGCGTTGCCGGCAGGAAAAAAACTAATTTAAATAGTACCCGCCCCCTCCCACTTACAAAATCGGCGCGAGTGTAGGCTCCGCCCCCCTGGGCGCCGCGCCAGGCAGACAAGGAGCTGCAGAACGCTCCAGAATCGCGATTTTTTTTTTTTTTTTTTTAAGACGCGAAAAACGGGCGCCCAGCTCGGAGGGGCGCCTGTTTTTTTTCGTGTGGAAACTTGGGCCCATAAAACGGAAAAGAGTGACTAATGTAAATGTTGGTCCCTCAGAAGATGAGAAGGGGGATTTAATAATGGGAAATGTGGAAATGGCTGAGACCTTAAACAATTATTTTGCTTCGGTCTTCACAGTGGAAGACACAAAAACCATGCCAAAAATTGCTGGTCACAGGAATGTGGGAAGGGAGGACCTTGAGACAATCACTATCACTAGGCGGGTAGTGCTGGATAGGCTAATGGGACTCAAGGTAGACAAGTCCCCTGGTCCTGATGAAATGCATCCCAGGGTATTAAAAGAGATGGCAGAAGTTATAGCAGATGCATTCATTATAATCTACCAAAATTCTCTGGACTCTGGGGAGGTACCAGCGGATTGGAAAGCAGCTAATGTAACGCCTCTGTTTAAAAAAGGGGGCAGACAAAAGGCAGGTAACTATAGGTCGGTTAGTTTAACATCTGTAGTGGGGAAATGCTTGAAACTATCATTAAGGAAGAAATAGCGGGACATCTAGATAGGAATAGTGCAATCAAGCAGACGCAACATAGATTCATGAAGGGGAAATCATGTTTAACTAATTTACTGGAATTCTTTGAGGATATAACGAGCATGGTGGATAGAGGTGTACCGATGGATGTGGTGTATTTAGATTTCCAAAAGGCACTCGATAAGGTGCCACACAAAAGGTTACTGCAGAAGATAAAGGTACGCGGAGTCAGAGGAAATGTATTAGCATGGATAGAGAATTGGCTGGCTAACAGAAAGCAGAGAGTCGGGATAAATGGGTCCTTTTCGGGTTGGAAATTGGTGGTTAGTGGTGTGCCACAGGGATCGGTGCTGGGACCACAACTGTTTACAATATACATAGATGACCTGGAAGAGGGGACAGAGTGTAACAAAATTTGCAGATGACACAAAGATTAGTGGGAAAGCAGGTTGTGTAAAGGACACAGAGAGGCTGCAAAGAGATTTAGCTAGGTTAAGCGAATGGGCTAAGGAACACAATGTCGGAAAGTGTGAGGTCATCCGCTTTGGGGAAAAAAAAACAGTAAAAGGGAATATTATTTGAATGGGGAGAAATTACAACATGCTGCGATGCAGAGGGACCTGGGGGGTCCTTGTACATGAATCCCAAAAAGTTAGTTTGCAGGTGCAGCAGGTAATCAGAAAGGCGAATGGAATGTTGGCCTTCATTGCGAGAGGGATGGAGTACAAAAGCAGGGACGTTCTGCTGCAACTGTACAGGGTATTGGTGAGGCTGCACCTGGAGTACTGCGTGAAGTTTTGGTCACCTTACTTAAGGAAGGATATACTAGCTTTGGAGGGGGTACAGAGACGATTCACTAGGCTGATTCCGGAGATGAGGGGGTTACCTTATGATGATAGATTGAGTAGACTGGGTCTTTACTCATTGGAGTTCAGAAGGATGAGGGCTGATCTTATAGAAACATTTAAAATAATGAAAGGGATAGACAAGATAGAGGCAGAGAGGTTGTTTCCACTGGTCGGGGAGACTAGAACTAGGGGGCACAGCCTCAAAATACGGGAGAGCATATTTAAAACCGAGTTGAGAAGGAATTTCTTCTCCCAGAGGGTTGTGAATCTGTGGAATTCTCTGCCCAAGGAAGCAGTTGAGGCTATCTCATTGAATGTATTCAAGTCACAGATAGATAGATTTTTAACCAACAAGGGAATTAAGGGTTATGGGGAGCGGGCGGGTAAGTGGAGCTGAGTCCACGGCCAGATCAGCCATGATCTTGTTGAATGGCGGAGCAGGCTCGAAGGGGCTAGATGGCCTACTCCTGTTCCTAATTGTTATGTTCTTATGCACCCATATATCATCCAAGCTAATGTCCTTCCTTACTATTGCGTTAACCTCCTCTTTAACCAGTAACGCTACTTCACCTCCTTTTCCTTCCTGTCTATCCTTCCTGAATATTGAATACCCCTGAATGTTGAGTTCCCAGCCTTGGTTACCCTGGAGCCATGTCTCGGTAATTCCAATTCCAGCATATCCGTTAACAGCTATCTGCGCAGTTAATTCATCCACCTTATTACAAATGCTCCTCATATTGAGACTCAGAGCCTTCAGGCTTGTTTTCTTAACACTCTTTGTCCTTTTAGAATTATGTTGTAATGTGGCCCTTTTTGTTTTTTGCCCTTGATTTCTCTGCCCTCCAATATAGGATTATGGCAGTTTTGGATGAGCTGATGGTTACAGAAGGGGAGGATGGGAAGCTGGTCAGAACAGCATTGGATTACTTAAATCTAAAGTTTGACAAAGACATACATGAGGGCTTCAGCAACATATACAGAGGTAGGGACAGAGGCAGTCAACGTTGATGTGGAAGTAGTCAGTCTTTGCGATGGATAGTATATAGGGTCAGAAGCTCAGCTGGGAACTCAGTACGATGCGAAGTGATACTTGAAATACTAGGACTATTTCCACTGGAGCAGAAAAGGCCGTGGAGATATAATAGAGGTTCTTAAAGTTATGAAGTTATGTTTTTCTCGTGTGAATAGTGAAAGACTATTTTCTTTGGCTGGTGAGTCAGTGTCGAGCGCCAGGAATTTAAAATTGTCACTAAGAGTGAACAAGGAGTGAAGGTGGGATCAATTTCCTTACGCAAAGAGTTGTTAGATCATAGAAAGCTTTGCTATTATAGAAGTTGAGTCAGAGATCGCTGTATCTTTTAAAGCAAGAGTAGATAAACATAACCCGCAGCAAATTCAAGGAAATGGGGAGAGCAGGGCAGTTGGATAAGTTTTGGTTCATTTTGGTAAAGACCGCACAAACACAATGGGCCAAATTACATTGTTCTGCTGTCCGTATCCTAACCCGCACCAAGTCTGTTCATCAATCACCACTGTGCTCAATGACCTGCATCAACTCATGTTCCACCAATTCTTCAATTTTAAAATTCTCCTCCTCATGATCAAATCCATCCATAGCCTTACTGCTCCCCATCTCTGTAACCTCCTTTAGCCTTACAGCCCCCCAAGAACCCCTCATTCTTCCATCTCTGGCCTCTTGTGCATCCCCCACTCCCTTCGCCCCACCACTGGCAGCCATGCCTTCAGCTGTCTCAGCCCAAAGCTCTGGAACTCTCTTTCAGATGTTATTGTTGTTGAAAACTATGTTGTTCTAAGGTAATAATTAAGATAAGATTTATGAATTGTTTGTACAATGAGACCACAGGACAGACTCTGGTGGAATGTAATTCAATCATTGTGCTCCAGGCAAGTCATCATTAATCCATAGCTCATGTAAATTAATCAAAAATAACAGGCATTAAATTCAGCACCATCTGTCTTATCCGACATTGCAGTAAATAACAGTTTTAAACAGCAGACTACAGGGAATGGGCTGATTACAAAACTTCAAGTTACTAAGAACTAGTTACTAGATAGATTAAGTTCAAATTTTATGATCAAACATAAAAGCTATTTTTTTTTTTTAAATCAAACCTTTGTGTGGAACCATTGTAGCAGTAGTTTGGAAGGAAATCGTAATTCAGCTCCCAAAAAACATGGAGTGTTATTCTTCCATATGGCGCTGATACATTGTGATTGGCTTCCCGGAACATGGCATCAAAACTGTCCAGGGTTAGGTATTTACTGAGCAGTTTGTGGCTCATACGATTGACTTCTACTAGACCTTCAAGCTCCTAAAGAACCAAAATCAGAACAGACGAAGTTAAACTTCAATATTACAAATCTGCCATTTCATCATCATCATCATCATAGGCAGTCTCTCGAAATCAAGGAAGACTTGCTTCCACTCTAAAGGCGAGTTCTGAGGTGGCTGTACAGTTCAATGTGGGAATCACAATCTCTGTCACAGTTGGGGCAGACAGTGGCTGAAGGAAAGGGTGAGTGGGGAACCCGACCCGCTGCACGCTCCCTCCGCGCTTGATTTCTGCATGCTCTCAGCGACAAGACAGTCAGCTTTCCCAATGGTTGATTTGGTAAAAGGCACTGCATGGCATATTACTAAGTTACAGAATTGTAGAAGCTTACAGCGCCGGAGACCATTTGGCCATGCATGCCTGTGCGAGCTCGCTGGAAACAGTTGCCCCATTTAGTCGCGCACCTCAGCTTTTTGCCCATACCTCTGCAAGTACATATCCAATTGTCTTTTGAACGTTCTGATGGAGTTTGCTTCCATCACCCTCTCAGGGAGTGTGTTCCAGATCTGAACAACCCTCTCTGTGAAAAATGTTCACTTCATTTCCCCTCTAGTTCTTTTGAGAATTATTTTAAGTCTGTGGCCTCTGGTTACCGACCCACTTCCAGAGGAAGCAGTTTCTCCCTGCTTGCTCCATCAAAACCCCTCATCATTTTGAAAATCACTATCCGGTCTCTGCTCCAAGGAGAACAATCCTAGCTTCTCCAATCTCTCCATTACTGAAGTCCCTCATTCCTGGCATCATTCTGGTAAACCTCCTTCAAGACCGTTGCATCCTTCCTAAAGTGTGGTGCCCAAAATTGTATACAATACTCTAGCTGAGGTCTAATCAATGATTTGTAAAGCTTTAGAATGACTTTCTGACGAAGGGTCATTGACCCGAAACGTTAACTCTGCTTCCTCTCCATGATCTGACCTGCTGAGATTTCCAGCATTTTCTGTTTTTATTTTAGAATGACACTATTGTTTTTACATTCAATGCACCACATATGCTTTTTTAACCATCTTATCAACCTGCGCTGCCCCCTTCAAAGATTTGTGAATATTCATTCCCTGGTTCCTCTGCTCTTGCATCCACCCCACCACCCCTCAAAATAGTACTATTTAGATTATACTGCCTCTTCATGTTGTTCCTCCCATAGTGCATCACTTCACATTTATCCACATTCAATTGCATCGGTCATGTGTTTACCCATTTCACTACTCTGTCTATGTCCTCATGAAGCCTGCTACTACCCTGTTCACGACTACGTTGCCAAGTTTTGTATCATCCACAAACTTCCCAACTTTCTTAACTGTCTTATCAACTTCCCATAAGTTTGCACACAGTGATGTTTTCTTTGCACAAATATAGACAGATCCAGAGTTTTTCTTTCCCCAGTCACAAAGCTAATAAAGTAATTTTAACTTTATAACTTAAAAGTTGCTGAAATAACTATTTTCTGTTCAAGGTAAATTTATTTTTTTATTAAAAAAGTAATTTTTCATCATCTATATTTTGATCTTTGCCAGAGCTGCAGCAATGCGGCTCTGACATGGATTCCCGATAGAAATGCAACCATAGTTTAGGGAGAAGATTTCTTGAAAGTTTCCCTCCCGGTAAAGTGCCTGGTGCCCAGTCTTGACCAGCCCACCTCCTCCTACCTCAGAGCAACACTACCAAAAGGAGAGGGGCGTAGGGAATGGGTATTAGCACACACCCAACTATTCCATCGTACAGCTGTACCATGTTGACATTGTATAATGGGATACCATAGTGTACTTAAATTGATCTTCTCTTTTAAAAAAAAAACTTTGGAATGGAATTTAGTGTAAAATCAACTCCGCAGAGCACACGGTGATGGTTATAACCCTATTGCAAGATTTTGATATTTACTATCCTTTGCGTAATAATTTAACAACAATTCTACGAATTGTTACTTATGGATATTCACATTGTTATAGAGATATAAAAGTTATTGCTAAATAGCATGCAATTTATTAGGAGAGCTGCTGAATTATATATTAGGCACCAGAAGCAAATAAAGACAAGTACAATAAAACTGACAGATAAATGTGTCTGGACAGAACATCTTAATACCTAAATAGAGCTCCAATTCATAACGATAAAAGCACACATACCACAATGGAGGTGAGGTCTTCACTCTCAAATCGTGTAATTGCCAACTCCAACGACTTGTACATTGCTGCTGAAATTCTTTGAGTGATCAGTCGATTCAGGTCTATTGATCTACCAAGAAGCTGCAATGGAAGAGATTTAAAATACTGACATGATTAAAACAGCTTTCTAAAACACTCCAGAAATGTAGTATTAGTACCTCAAGTTAAGTGAGAAGCATACTTTAATCAGTTTGATATATTCCACCTTCGTTATAAACACAATCTTCAGAGTCTAGTATATTGCCTGTTACAACAGTGTGCATATATTGTAGTAAAATATCTCTGAACATAACAGAAGTTGCATTAAAAAGTGAGAAATAAAGTGAACTTCATAACTGTTTTGGTGATCCATGAATGCAGCATACCAAAATAGATATAATTTTTTTAAATTTTAAATTATTGAAGCTCTATTATGCTATTTATTGTAATTTTTGGATTTTATACCAACTCATACAGTCTGCATATTTATTGGTTTAGAAACATAGAAACATAGAAAATAGGTGCAGGAGTAGGCCATTCGGCCCTTCGAGCCTGCACCACCATTCAATAAGATCATGGCTGATCATTCCCTCAGTATCCCTTTCCTGCTATTTCTCTATACCCCTTGATCCCCTTAGCCGTAAGAGCCATATCTAACTCCCTCTTGAATATATCCAATGAAATGGCTAATCTGAGGAAGGACGTTCTTGCTATTGAGGGAGTGCAGCAAAGGTTCACCAGACTAATTCCAGGAATGGCGGGGCTGACATATGAGGAGAGACTGGATCAACTGGGCCTTTATTCACTGGAGTTTCGAAGGATATGAGGGGATCTCATAGAAACCTATAAGATTCTGACGGAACTGGATAGGCAGGTTAGATGCGGGAAGAATGTTCCTGATGTTTGGGAAGTCCAGAACCAGGGACATAGTCTTCAGTTGGCAAGCTTTTGCTAGTTTACTATCTTTGGAGCAGCCTGAGCTTTCTCTTGTCTTTCCTTCTTTTTTCAACTTTGGTGTTGTTGTGCAATGTGGGGCTTGGCCTTTCACTTTGGTGTCTCAATATTGGAAAAAAAGAGGACTCTCACCTGTACATGTTTTTGCTTCAATAAAGTCTCGTATCTATTCGATGGAGGTGTTAGTATATTGGCTCCTTGATTCTTGCACTCTGCTCGCAGCCGCTTGTCTAAAAGAAGGCTGTAAAAATTGTACATATGATATTGTAAAATACATTCAATGTAGTAAATCCTTTACTGGATGTTTTACACTATCTGAATAACGGCCTTCAACAATACCTTCCTGCCAGAATCTTGTAGTAAGCAAATATTTGGTCAGCCAACTTGTATACAAATTGATCAAAACAGAGGTTCACCTAAAAATTGAGCACAAATGTTCCATAATTACCATCTGCCATGAAATTTAGCCAATGAAATTCAACACAAATATATAAAATCTCAACGTTAATGTTTAGTTGGATGATTCAAAAAAATTGCAGAATAAAAGATATGTATAGGTTTCAAGGAATAAATTAATCAATGATTACCTCTGCTTCAATTTCATCATAAAGGAACTGTTTCTTGAATTTAGTAAGTGCATAATGGGCACTGTCATTGTAAAGGTCCAAGGAATATAATACATATCTACAAAAAAGAAACTGTTATGGTTAAACTGGGTTGCTCGATACATACTTCCCGATACTATGGTGTTAAGAGCTCTGGTTAATGAAAATATTTTTAAATGACAAAATTTAAACTTGTATCATTTTTCCATAATCTATTTACAGATATAATTAATATCCCTCATTGCACATCTCTTTATTGTTATTCTTATCCCAGTCATTGCATACTTTCAGTACAATGGGCTGGAATGCAGCACAACTTCACATTCCGAGCTCCCCTACAAAGCCCAGGCAAAAACAAAGAAAATACAAGTTACTTGGGGAGAGCGGCAATAGATAGCTTTAAAAAAATCTTTATTAAAGCTCACAAAATGTGTAAATAAATCAAAATGACCTATACCACCAGATAATTCCATAATTGTTTTCTAACAAAACTGTGAAAGGTAAAAAGTTGAGCATTTCACTAACATTCCACCCCCCCAACAACCCTAAAGTTTTGCAGATGCAAGAAATGTCTAAATTTGTATGTGACAATTTTGTAAAAAAAAGAAAATGAATATTTGGTACTCCATCTTGCATAGGACACACTTTGCACACTGCAGCAAAATGTGTGGAGTCCTATACCAAAGCTTTCAGTGAGATAAGGAATTGGTCAAGAAGTAAATCAGTAGTTTTACATCAGAGATGGTGCTATTATTGACAGTCTTATGAGCTCAAAGACCATACGTATATCTAACTATAGATATGTATCGTGAGAGAGAAAATGGATCAAGTAACGAGTTGCATTTTGAGAAAATTAATTTAGACATCTCAGTCAAAAAGGTCAAATAGCTATATAAATCATTTATAGCCCTTTTCCGCTGAATACAATAGTGAAACTTAACTTTTAGTGTCAATGTGCAAGTTGACTTGACATTATATAGAGAGATTTTTTTCCACCTGCCATAAACTTAAGCTCATCTTAACTCACACCAAGTCTAGTTCACTCATCACCCCTGTGCTCCCTGATCTACATTGGTTGAATTGAGCAACCCCTCAATTTTAAAATTCTCATCCTGGTTTTCAAATCCCTCCATGGCCTCGCCCCTCCCTGTGTAGCCTCCTCAGAGATATCTGCGCTCCTCCAATTCTAGCCTCTTGCTCAACCCCAATTTTAAATCGCTGTACCACTGGCACACGTGCCTTCGGCTGCCGTGGCATTAAGTTCAGGAATTCCCTTCCTAAACCTCTCCAGAATCATTCTGGAATGTAAACATAACACCGGCTTCTATTCTCCATTGCAAACCGCATTTTTAAACTCCTCTCTCCAGTCTCTACCACACTCATCTCCGACAATAAATGGGAGGAGCTCATGGACTTCTAAGATTGAGATCATCCATTCGGCCACCTCTGCCTCTTCCCTTCCTTCTCCTAGCACACCGGGCCGAATTTCCTCTAATGATTCCCCCTGCCCTTGCCTCACATCTTTCTCCAGCTTCTCTCCGATCTCCCCTCATGATCGCTCCACGCTCATCCTATCCATGAAACCCACTTCCTGATCCCTTGACCCTATTCCCACCAAACTGTTGACCACCCAACTTCCTTTTCTGGCTCCCATGTTAGCTGACATTGTTAACGGTTCACTTTCCTCAGGTACTGTCCCCCTCTCCCTCAAATCTGCCGTCATCACACCTTTCCTCAAACAACCAATCCTCGACCCCTCCGTCCTTGCAAACTATCGCCCCATCTCCAACCTCCCTTTCCTCTCCAAAGCACTTGAACGTGTTGTCGCCTCCCAAATCCGTGCCCATCTTTCCCGTAATTCCATGTTTGAATCCCTCCAATCTGGATTCCATGCCTGCTGCAGTACCGAAACAGCTCTCACCAAAATCACAAATGACATCCTTTGTGACTGTGACAAAGACAAACTATCCCTCCTCGTCCTTCGTGACCTTTGACATGGTTGACCCCTCTATCCTTCTCCAATGCCTCTCCACCGTGGTCCAGTTAGGTGGGACTGCACTTGCCTGGTTCCATTCTTATCTATCTAACCGTAGCCAGGGAATCAGCTGCAACGGCTTCTCTTCCTACCCCCGCATCGTTACCTCTGGTGTCCCCCAAGGATCTATCCTTGGCTCCCTCCTTTTTCTCATCCATGTGTTGCCCCTTGGCGACATCATCTGAAAACAGCGCCAGTTTCCACATGTATGCTGATGACACCCAGCTCTACTTCAATACCACTTCTCTTGACCCCTCCAACAGTCTCTAAATTGTCAGACTGTTTGTGATGAGCTGAAATGTTCTCCAATTAATATTGGGAAAACCAAAGCCATTGTTTTCAGTCCCGGCCACAAACTCCGTTCCCTAGCCACTGACTCCATCCCTTTCCACAACTTCTGCCTGAGGGTGAACCAGGCTGTTCACAATCTTGGTCTCACATTTGAGCCTAAAATGAGCTTTCGACCACATATCCACAGCATAACTAAGGCACACTATTTCCACCTCCATAACATCGCCTGTCTCCACCTTTGCCTCAGCTCATCCGCTACTGAAACCCTCATCCATGCTTTTGTTACATCTAGGACTTGATTATTCCAACGCATTCCTCCTGGCTGTCCTCCCACATTCTACCCCACGTAAACTAAAGGTGATCCAAAACTCGGCTGCCCAAACTTAGCTCGCACCAAGTCCCGCCTCACCCATCACCCCTGTGCTTGCTGACCTACATTGGCTTCCAGTAAAGCAACGCCTCAATTTCAAAATTCTCATCCTTATTTTCAAATCCCTCCATGGCCTCGCCCCTCCCAACCTCTAATCTCATCCAGCCCCACAACACCACCCCCCTCGAGATGTCTGTGTTCGTCGAATTCTGCCCTCTTGAGCATCCCTGATTATAATCGCTCAACCATTGGTGGCCGTGCCTTTTGTTGCCTCGGCCCCAAGCTCGAACTCCCTGCCTAAACCTCTCCGCCTCTCTTTCCTCCTTAACACCTACCTCTTTGACCAAGCTTTAGGTCACCGGCGCTAAATTCTACTTATGCAGCTCAGTGTCAAATTGTTTTATCTCATAACACTCCTGTGAAGCGCCTTAACACGTTTCACTATGTTAAAGGCGCTATATAAATATACATGTTGTTGTTGTTAAAGGTGCTATATAAATGCAAATTTTGTTGTTGATATATTTTTTAATCAATCTAAGTCCAAATTATAATAAGAACCTTATACTTCAGTGTACTTATTCAATAAATTTGATGTAGAAAACTGAGAAAGGTTATAAGATGTATACTATTTCTCAAGAAATTATAATCTGTATTTCTGGTGCTGAAGTGTTCAAGTCAATCTTGTTGTGTCCCTAGATGCTCTAGTAATGACGCCACGAGGCAATGTGTTGTACTTGAACTGTAGTGACCTTAGTCCTTTATTTGTTAATTCCAGAGTGAGGATCACACCTGGTGGCCTGCCTTTTATATTAGGCCAGGCACACCTATACAGATAGCCTACAAGTCTCCCACTGCTGTGTCCTCTGGTGGCACACCTTGTGATAGTACCAACAGTAGCCATGTAAGATACATGACAAATCTACACAGGGGTCACCTCCAATTCTTCATTTTTCTGAAAGAGCCCCATGCCACAACTCATTTGGTCCAAAAAAATCCCTACTGATGATTTTATTCAGTTCAAAATTACTGTGCATAAAACAATATTGAATTCACTGAATGAAGACATTGCAATGTTTCTCTCTGGTAACCAAGTCACACCTTGGTCTTTCCTCTTAGTCCCATGGCACCTTCTCCTCCTTAGAGCACATAAGAAATAGGAGTAGGAGTAGGCCATTTGGCCCCTTGAGCCTGCTCCGCCATTCAATAAGATCATGGCTGATCTGATCATGGACTCAGCTCCACTTCCCTGCCCGCTCCCCATAACCCTCGACTCCCTTATCGTTCAAAAATATGTCTATCTCCACCTTAAATATATTCAATGACCCAGCCTCCATAGCTCTTTGGGGTAGAGAATTCCAAAGATTTACATCCCTCAGAGAAGAAATTTCTCCTCATCTCCGTTTTAAATGGGCAACCCCTTATTCTGAAACTATGCCCCAAGTTCTAGATTGCCCCACGAGAATAAACATCCTCTCTGCATCTACCCTGTCAATCCCCCTCAGAATCTTATACGTTTCAATAAGATCACCTCTCATTCTTCTGAACTCCAATGAGTATAGGCCCAACCTGCTCAACCTTTCTTCATAAGACAACCCTTTCATCTCAGGAATCAACCTCATGAACCTTCTCTGAACTGCCTCCAACACAAGTATATCCCTCCTTAAATAAGGAGACCAAAATTGTACACAGTATTCCAGGTGTATTCTCACCAACACCCTGTACAGTTGTAGCAAGACTTCCCAACTATTATACTCCATCCCCCTTGCAATAAAGGTCATCATTCAATTTGCCTTCCTAATTACTTCTTATATCTGCAGGCTAACATTTTATGTTTCATGTACAAGGACCCCCAGATCCCTCTGTACCATAGCATTTTTCAATCTCTCTACATTTAAATAATAATTTGCTTTTTTATTTTTCCTACCAAAGTGGATAACCTCACATTTTCCCACATTATACTCCATCTGCCAAATGTTTGCCCACTCACTTAGCCTATCTATATTCCTTTGCAGATTCTGTGTGTCCTCCTCGCAACTTGCTTCCCCACCTATCTTTGTATCATCAGCAAATTTGGCTACATTACACTCGGTCCCTTCATCCAAGTCATTAATATAGATTGTAAATAGTTGAGGCCCCAGCATTGATCCCTGTAGCAGCCCACTAGTTATAGTTTGCCAATCTGAAAATGACCCATTTATCCTCTCTGTTTTCTGTTATTTAGTGAATCTTCTATCCATGCTAATATATTACCCCCAACCCCGTGAGCTCTTATCTTGTGCAGTAACCTTTTAAGTGCCACCTCATCGAAGGCCTTCTGGAAATCCAAATACACTATATCGACTGGTTCCGCTTTATTGACCCCGCTCGTTACATCCTCAAAGAACTTTAGCAAATTTGTCAAACATGATTTCCCTTTCATAAAACCATGCTGACTCTGCTTGACTGTATCATGATTTTCTAAATGTCCTGCTACTACTTCCTTTATAATGGACTCCAGCATTTTCCCAACCACAGATGTTAGGCTAACTGGTCTGTGGTTTCCTGCTTTCTGTCTTCCCTCCTTTCTTAAATAGGGGCGTTACATTTGCAGTTTTCCAATCTGCTAGGACCTCTCCAGAATCCAGGGAATTTTGATAGATTACAACAAATGCATCCACTATTTCTGCAGTCACTTCTTTTAAGACTCTAGGATGCAAGCCATCAGGTCCAGGGGACTTGTCCACCTTTAGTCCCATTAGTTTGCCTAGTACTTTTTCTCTAGTGATAGTGATTGTTTTAAGATTCCCCCTCCCTTTACCTGTGATTATCTATTATTGGGATGCTTTTAGTGCCTTCTACCGTGAAGACCAATACAAATACAAAATATTTGTTCAAAGTCTCTGCCATTTCCCGGTTCCCCATTATTGGGCCCAAGTTTCGGGACGCGCCTAAAACGGCGAACCCCGAACTGGACACCCGTTTTTCACGCCAGAAAGTGCGCCTTAAAATACTTCCAGATTCTCCGGCTCACTGCAGGTCTTCTGCAGCCGGGCGCAGCGCAGCACGAGCTGTTGGGGGCGGAGCTAGGTCCCTGCGCTGAAAACAGTGCCAGGACCTCTGTACATGCGCGCTACAGTGTGCAGTAGCTCCAGGCGCCCAAAACTGTGTGGGAGGGGCCCGAAGCTCCCAGCCCCTAGCCCTGGCCGAATGGCCTCACTGGAGCTGCGTGAATAAGGCTCCTCCCACACCCAGCTCTCCCCCCTCTCCCCGGACCTCTGCGACTCTCTCTCCTCCCCCCCCCCACCGGACCTCTGCGACTCTCTTTCCCAGTCCCCGCCGAGACCCTACGCCACCTACCTGTAAATCTAGCCCGAGGTCTTGGGCCCGGCCGTTCAGCCTCCTTCTCTCCCTCTCCCCCCCTCTCCCTCCTCCCTTCCCTCCATCCTCTCTCCTCCCCCTCCCTTCTCCCCCCACCCTCCTTCTCCCCCTCCCCTCGCTGTCAGAAACACAGACACTGACAGACAGAGAGTGAGAGACACACACACAGACAGACAGATAGAGACACTGACAGAGACACATTGGGGGGACCATCCCAGCATGCTGTTGAAGTCGGTAAGTAGAAAATGTTTTATTTATTGATATTTAAATTTTTTTATTAATTTTTTTTGATTGATTTATTGGCTGATTTATTGATGTATTTATCATTTATTATTGATGACTCTTTTTGTAAAACTGAAGTGTTTAATGTTTGTAAATGTCCCTTTAAACTCCCCCCCCACCCCATTCCCTACGACTAATTTGTAACCTACGCCTGATTTTCTAAAGTGTAGACAAGGTGTTTTGGAATGTACAAAAATCTTCACTTACTCCATTTTAAGTTAGTTTGGAGTAAGTCTTCACTGCCGAAACTTTGAAAACAGGCGTAAGTGGCCGGACACGCCCCCTTTTGAAAAAAAATTCTGTTCCAAAGTGAAACTGTTCTAACTGACCAGAACTGGAGCAAATTAAATGCCGAGAATTTGAATTTCTAAGATACTCCATTCTACACCAGTTGCTCCAAAAAAATCAGGAGCAACTGAGGCCGAACCTTGGGCCCATTAATTACCCAGTTCATCCTCTAAGGGACCAATGTTTACTTTAGCTACTCTCTTCCTTATCCTATTCTACTCCTCTCTTGGCAAGATAGTTGAAAATTCTTTTAGTGCTGCAAAAGTCTAACGTGACACCACAATCCAGTAATATAAACAATATTCCAACAGTGGATAGTCTAGGGGCTATGGCGGGGAGGAATTACGCATAATCACAATCACTAAGGAGGTGGTACTCAGTAAGATAATGGGACTAAAGGCAGATAAATCCCCTGGACCTGATGGCTTGTATCCTAGGAAGAGAAGTTGCAGCAGGGATTGTGGATGCATCGGTTGTAATTTACCAAAATTCCCTGGATTCTGGGGAGGTCCTAGCAGATTGGAAAACTGCAAATGTAACGCCCCTATTTTAAAAAGGAGGCAGGCAAAAAGCAGGAAACTATAGACCAGTTAGCCTAACATCTGTGGTTGGGAAAATGTTGGAGTCCATTATTAAAGAAGCAGTATCAGGACATTTGGAAAAGCAAAATTTGGTCAGGCAGAGACAGCATGGATTTATGAAGGGGACGTCACGTTTGACTAATTTGCTGGCGTTCTTTGAGGATGTAACGATCAGAGTGGATAAAGGGGAACCAGTGGATGTGGTGTATTTGGATTTCCAGAAGGCATTTGACAAGGTGCACAAGATAAAAGTTCATGGGGTTGGGGGTAATATATTAGCATGATTAGAGAATTGGCTAACTAACAGAGAACAGAGAGTCGGGATAAATAGTTCATTCTCTGGTTGGCAACCAGTAACAAATAGGGTGCCGCAGGGATCAGTGCTGGGACCCCAACTATTTACAATCTATATTAACGACTTGGAAGAAGGGACTGAGTGTAACGTAGCCAAGTTTACTCACGATACAAAGATGGAAGGAAAAGCAATGTGTGAGACGAACACAAAAAATCTGCAAGAGGACATAGACAGGGTAAGTGAGCGGCAAGAATTTGGCAGATGGAGTATAATGTTGGAAAATGTGAGGTCATGCACTTTGGCAGAAAGAAATCAAAGAGCAAGTTATTATTTAAATGGAGAAAGATTGCAAAGTGCCGCAGTGCAGCGGGATCTGGGGGTACTTGTGCATGAAACACAAAAGGATAGTATGCAGGTACAGCAAGTGATCAGTAAGGCCAATGGTATCTTGGGTTGAGTAGGTTGGGTCTCTACTCATTGGAATTCAGGAGAATGAAAGGTGATCTTATCGAGACGTACAAGATTGACAAGGTGGATGCAGAGAGGATGTTTCCACTGATGGGGGAGACTAGAACTAGAGAGCATGATCTTAGAATAAGGGGCCACCCATTTAAAACTGAGATGAGGAGAAATTTCTTCTCTGTGAATCTGTGGAATTCACTGCCTCAGAGAGCTGTGGAAGCTGGGATATTGAATAAATTTAAGACAGAAATAGATAGCGTCTTAAACGATAAGGGGTTATGGCGAGCGGGCGGGGAAGTGGAGCTGAGACTATGATCAGATCAGTCATGATCTTATTGAATGGCGGAGCAGACTCGAGGGGCCATATGGCCTACTCCTGTTCCTATTTCTTATGTTCTTATGTTATGTTCTTATAAACAGAAAATGCTGGAAGCGTACGGCTGGTCCAGCGCTTGGGACGCAAAAAACATTAAGTTTAGTAGAAAATTCCAAAGATTGAAGGCTGAAGCTCAGCTCTAATATTGTTGGGTGCCAGTGGTGGTGTGAGTATAAAATATAGAACTGGAAAAAATTCCTTTCATCATGCAGCACAATGACAAGGAAATTAATGAAAATCTTACTCCATCATGGAAGCTTCTTTGGTCTCCAAAATATGATCAGTCAAGATCCAGGGCATAGACATCTCAATAGGGAACTGAATTCTTCTTCCCATTGTTAATTCGAGGAAGAACTCTCTGAACCAAAGCTGAGACAGGTCACAACAATGCTGAAGGGTTTCTTAAGGAAAAAGAGTTCAGAGACAACAAATCACCAAAAAGAGATAAACTTGTACAAATCAAAAATGCTACATTCATAATGGTTAAAAATAGGCATTAACACACTTGTAGTACACTCTTCAAAAGCTATTTGAAACATATTTTATGCAAGATAATTTTGTTCATCAGATTTCACTATCTGATTTGCTAAACAATTTTAACATTAAAAGAAAAAAAAGCTAGTATTGTTGGTTAAAAAAAAACCTTTACAGGAAGCACCAAACATAATGCTGCATAATTTTATTTCATATAAAGTGCATTTTAAAAATCATCTCAATATACTATAATTCTAAGTGAAGTATTAAGATATAATGATATAATTTAGGTGAAAAGGAAAGCTACACAACATTTAAACAAACTTTTACTAAACTTCATGTTGCTACCTGCAAATTATTTTTCACCAAATGCCACTTGTAAATTATGCCGATATCTCTAATGAAGCACAATGTCTATCCAATTCCAGAATATATACATATTAAACAAACACATATCTATCTACATTCCCCATAGTCTTATTTTGGTAGCCTTCTGAGCTCTCGGTATGAATGATGGGAAGGTGATTGTAAACACCTCTCATTCTTCTACGGATACAACTTTGTGTCATGCTAAATTATAACAAATTATTTTCCTGCTTTGAAAAGGCATTTTGCCTTTTGAATTTATTATCAATATCTTAACACATAGTACTTAGTTATATTAATTGAAAAACATTTCTAAAAGGATTAATTTCTACCAGAACTAAATATGTGTTTGGAACCAAGAAATTATATTTATCCAATGAGCAGTACCACAATTCATATGTTACTTGGTCAGGTCCGCTGCTGGATAAATATCAGAGTCCATGGGTCTACCAACTGTATCCACCATAGCTCTTTCCTCTCCCTTCTGCAAATGGATAGATTGGTTTCAATGCTCCAATTCAAGGAGTTCAACTAAGATCTAACCATATCTTGGGTAAATGGTGAAAATTCAAAATAAAAATGTAATTATATTCAATAAAATCAGCCAAAAATTGGGTGGTGGGGGGAGGGGGTGGATGAGTTTATCAAAAACCACAAATGGACTGTTAAACAACCATGAAATTAGTATCTCCAACAAAAACAAGTACAATCTGAATTTCCAAATACAGTCACTCCATTAAAACAAGAGCAAGTTTTATTGGCTTTCACATTCTGGTAAAAATAGTTTCTAACTGAAGGTTTCAGTGTTGCTGAATAGTGGAACACAGACGTCAAAATTTAGCTTTGTCAAGAATTTCAGTTCTGAATTTGATTAAAATCCACTTGCTGGCATATTTTGAGAGTCTCAAAACACAACATTTTTCACATATACTGAGCAACAGAATTGAATGTTCTTTCAGTGATCTTTAAATGAAAATATCTGTTTCACCTTCGATGCAGTTCCTCACATTCCCCTATGAACAGGTTTGAGAATAATAAAAACAACTTTAATGGCACACGGTCAAAATACAAATCTGTCCCCCGCCGTCTCCTGTGGAAGAGATATCTTACCACTGAAATTGAGCAAGTGAGTGTAGAAGAATGAATGCCGGTGAAATTCTTCTATCGCCAAAATGGTGGGGCCCTCAAGACTACTTCTCAAGGTTTTCTTTGCGCCACTTTTGTCAGCAATGAGGGACTCTAGCATAGTTCTAACCATGTAGAGCTACACCAACGGGAAAACGTAAAACAACAAAAAAAGAAAAAATAAAGGGCACATTAGTTATTATACATTTAATGGAGAAAGCCGAACTGTTCCACCATTGGGGGGGTTGGCGGGGGGGTGGAGACTTCCGATGAACACAGACTTACTTTGCCACAGTAACACATTTTCACAGATGGAACTGGAATTGAACCAAACTGTATTAAATCGCACCCTTTTGATGTTTTAAATTAATAAAAAATCATATTTCCACACTGTATCCATATAAAGGGGGTTTACTACTTTTTAAAAACAGAGATGGCAACTAGGTTGGAATATTCAACTGTAGTAAAACAAATACCAAATTAAGAATATTCAACCTTCAAACGATGGAACAATTTGACTTTCTTTCAGCAACAAAATATAATAGGCTCTCTTCTTACCACCAAAATTTAAAATGGTTGGATAGATGTAGGACCGCCTCAGAAACGTGGTCATCGCATTGAGTGTTTTTTCCAGTCCCAGAGATTTTAGCTGCTTCGCTAGCTCTCCAGATAGCAATGACTCTGACATGGTGCGCACCATGTACAGCTAAAACCAGTTGGCAAGGGCAGATATTAAGAGTTAGGGACAAAAGCAGAAAGTGTGAGTTTGGTTAAATAGCAATAGAAAAGAATTTGGTTAATATGTTAGTACTACAATGTTCCACAGCAAGCAACATAAATTACACTTAGCGGACAGCATCATTCCAACTACAGAGCTGGCATGGTCTGAATGGGAAAATCGAGTAATCTGTACTAAAGGCAATTGGTCCATTTGGCATTTTTCCCATTAAGAGACAGAAACTAGCTAGGAATTGCTAAAATGATTGCAACAGCATGCTAAAAGGAAACAATAGAGAGACCATCTTCACATTTTCAATATGCCTGCTGCAGAGGTAAGCAAAATTCCTTTAAAATTCATAGAGAATACAAGTACAAGTTGCTTAGATCGTCACCCTCAACCATACAACCTGATCAAAATGTGCCATGTACAAGGTACATCAATGAAAATGTATAAAAACATGACATGTACAGGTACTATGACATTCTGGAAGGTATATTTACAAAACAAAAAAAAAACAACAGTAATATCTAGGGGGGAAAATGGTGATAAATATTTAAATGATACTAGTTGTTAACATTGTTTTAAGAACAATAATTGTGAAATCAAGTCCTTTATAACTAAAACTTAACTGATCACCCTTGCCCAGCCAAGAAAATTAAACATTATTGCTTGCCTGGGTTAGGCATTTTGTTGTTAGTAATTGCTTGGGTTAAGGATTTCAAGGTTAGTAACTTTGATTGCAGCTCAAGCAAAACAGCATTAATTGGGTGCAAATTTATATGCATAAAGTGCAAACATAAATACGCTTAGCTTTTCATAATTTCAACTTTAAAGCCCATCAGTAAGAAACCACATTAAGAAGTTAAGGTTTAAGTATCAGTAAGCAATATTTAAGAGAACCAAAAGCAGCAAGGTTCAAAGCGCGAGCTATTCCTTCCTCACATAATCACGAGGAGAGATTTAAACAATTGTTCAGCACACAACTTTATGAATTGGTTCTTATTCAGCAAACTGACCCATCCCTAAAACTCCAGGTTAAATGATTAAAAGCTGCAAAGTCTGTCATCAAGCAATAATTCAAATATACTTTTGAGGTTGATCAAGGGTCGACTTTGCTTTTAAAACAAATAGGAACACAGGAATGTACAGAACTTGAAGTGACCCAGTCGAAGGTCTGTCCAGTTCGAAGGTTTTAAAAATACTATACAATACTCTATATTTCATAACCCTCCATCTCTTTCTCTTCCAAATGTCTATCCAGCTTTCTCAACAATTTGCTGTCATTACCCTCCTCCACTGCCTTCCTGGGCAGCCTCGTGCAATTTGGACCTCAATTCCCATTTCTGGCTGAAAATTAATTTCTTTGAACCTGGGATTCTAAACAAAAGCTTTGCATTGAAGAAACACCTGGGTACTTGATGGTCCAACTGCCCGGGGAGAAACCTTGATGTCAAAGCCGCCTCTTGGATCTTTCTCTCCTCGGAGTGCGGGATCATTTACTGGTTCTTGTCCAACCTCCCAATCACAAATAGTCTTCCTAATAGCTTGAAGGACACTAGAGAGACACAGGACAAATGTATCAGCATCAGTTCCAACAATACATTTTTGTTTGGTAGTTCCGTGTAATTGTACAATGGGGAGCAGGGCGTGATGAAAAGATACAGTACTAAATGACTATCAAATCATGGATGATGGCTGACAAGGCAAAGTCATGCATGGTAATTTTCTTTACATTTCCACCCAAGTTCCACAATTTTTGGCAAACTCACCCAAGAGGAAAGGACAGTGGCAGATGTGGGTAGAACAAAAAATTGCACTGGTACAAAAGGAGATGCTCCTCCAAGGATAGTATTACTGTTTAGGGTAGAGTAAAGCAAGCTTCAACCTTTAAATCTGGCTGCATTATACGGTTTAAGGCAGACACGGAGTAGGAATTTACAAAATATATTAAATTCAGTTTGCATGTTGTGCACAGTTTAAAAGCCTGTATTCTTGCTACACAGGTCTACACATCACACCAAATCCCAGCCGGAGGACTACCCCAGATTTCGATCACAAAGACAAACCAGGCATTCAAGCACTGGAGGCTGTTTAATTAATTAAAACATTTGATCCTTTCTTTAATAATTATAATGTAAGCCTTTGTATGCAGGGGGCTACAAGCGAAATAAAAAGACCCAACTGGGCTTGTGTTTTAAACAACCGTCTACTTCCTATGCCTGAACATTAAAATACTTATAATAGTTTAAAATTGAGAAAGTAGAACAGAAGCACTTACAGCATTTGAAAAAGTAAACAAATTGAATTTCAACCCGACTGGATTAATCGATCCAACACAAGGAAGACAAGGCTGCAATTGCCACACATACTAATTGGGCAACTGCTCATTTCTCATGGATCAATATTTTTTTACGCAAAGGACAGATCCTTAGTTAAGTGTTTTTGTAGACGACAGACAAAAGCAACATTTTAAGTAGCTAATTTAGAATACCAATAAAACTTATATTTAGCAAAAACATGTTCTGGATAAACACACAAACACACACTTTGCCAATATTTTAATTGATGGATAAAGTCAACCAAAACAGTAAGCTCTCCACCTGGAAAATTACAGCAATTGAAAAGATTTATCCATCTAAACATGCTCAAAACAGTTTGCACAAATAAAAATAGGTCAACATTTTCTTTAATTATGTGTGGGTTTCATTAGAAACTGGTAACGAGAGAATTTCTACTGCTCGTCTTCACACATAGATTATTGAATGATCAATTTTAATACAAAATTAATGCACGCTTTTAGCAAAAATACTCTCGCTTATCTCTTGCTATTTCTAAATACTTTAAAACTGAATGTAAGCCTCATTTATTGAAATAATTCAGTATTGATTTCACTGACTTTCCTTGAAACTTCCTCAAGTATCGCTGCACCACACATTACCCCCTGATCGTGCAGAAGGTTTAGGGACTTGTTCCTAGTCCACCACAAGTATCATCATGCAGGCAGATACAAGGTACATAACATCAACCCAGGATGACTGCCACTCTGATGTTCTCTCTCTCCCCCATTGGGGAAGCACCTGACTTCAACTATGCACATCCCAGTGGCAACACCAAAATCAGAACTCATACTGTTGGGAATGGAAAACGTGAACCCATGTCCTACCATCCAGTTCAGTACATCGGAGTTCTAACACATAACTTTGCCACATTTTCCAGGCTGGTAAAGAAACATTTGCTCCTTAGCTTCAGCTAACATCACTTTGGCTTCTTATCAAAAACAATGAATAGACAGACAGGAATGAGGGAAGAGCTCATGGCTATTTATGAATTGTGGCTACCTTCACATATTGTTCCTATAAATTCATTTTGCCTCACTATCCAGTCAGTACTGCAAGCAGGAAACACATTTCCAGTCGCTGTCGATCACTGATAAATTAGTTAATTCTTGCTAAAAAAAATAAATAATCAAGAATTATATCCATACAAAGTGGCTTTTATGATGGCATGATCCATTTCCTCCTCTCTCATTCTGAAAGTGCTGACATCTTGCTGGAGTATGGCTCCACTGCTGTCAGGTGCCCTCTGACATCTTGTCTAAGTAGTCATATCCACACGTGAACCTCAACAGTGACCAGCAAGCTATATGACCATGAAAGGTAGGCGGCCTCACAGCCAGATCCAATCCTTTCTCCATTCTACATCAATACAGGTGCACTTTCTGCATTGAATAGCATCAGAATAATATCAGAGGTTCTGGTCAATTTTCCACTCTGTAGCTCTAGGGTACCAAGGCCAACTACTCCATCACTGACTAATTACATACCGGGGATCGTACCTTCAACATTCCTGGTGTACATGTTCAGCTGGATAAACTCACTGATTTTTCAGTCCCGCCCGACCCGTATCATCGCTTAGCGAGCTGTGCTGAGACTGCCTGAAAACCAGACGGTCAAACCTATACCAGCTGCAGTGAGGTAAGTAATGTCCACCTCAGGTAAGAGTGATTGTTTTTTCTGGGGTTTTTTTGCAATTTATGTTGTGGTGGCGTGGGCTATGTATTGGGAATGTTTTTGGTGGGTGTTTTTCAGGATCTTTAAATTCTCCCCAGGGCTCTCAGAGCGCTCCCAGGCCGGCTGTTTAGCTCGAGATTTTCGCATGGTCAGCCGGCCTAGTGCCCAAACAGAGGTCTACATCGCCTCCCTTAGCGCTCCACCCCACACTCGGGGCCCATCTGCCCAAATTTGCTGACTGAGGCGCAAACTATTCCCGGGCACAAACTTCACTGCCCCGCCACCATTACCGCCCAGAAATGAGCAAAGCCGAAAATCCAGCCCTAGACGTCTACATTTTTATGCTCAAGATAAGGGATGCTAAGGTTGAGAAATGGTATGGCAATAAAGTTGTTTGCTATCAACATCAAGTGCTCCCAGATTAAGGGTACCATGAAGCCAAATGCAATGCACACCTTTCTATTCTGCCCCAAATATGTAGCTTAGTTCAACCTCAGATCAGTGCCCTGGATCTGTGCGTGAGGTATCCCCTGAAACTACTGACACTTCTAGGAATTCCATGTCCCAGCTTCTGAAAACAGCATCAGCTAATCAAAGGAAAACCGTGTTAGGATTCTCGAGAATGTTTTTTAAATCTGAATGCAGGAAAAGAAACATATTAGGAAGTGCTCAAACACAGAATCTGATGACCTCACCAACCTCCTGGGATCCCGTTGCCAAGATCCTCAGACCCCAATCTGAAAACCTATGTCTTGATGCATCAGTGCAGCCACACCCCCACCCCTCCAATCCCATTTTCCAAATCAGCCTTCATTACAGCCTCCGTGCTACTATATTTATATCAGAAAACCATTTAAACAGTAAACCACTGCACATTTACAATCATGACAGGTGCATGTTTAGATTGACATCAACATAAAAAGACAGGTTTTTTTCTCAGGGAAAGTGGAAAACTAATTATAGGTTTCCAAATGTGAAAACCTGAACAAAAAGAGTAGTATCGCCATATTTAATGTACAATTTAGACAAACCTCTGAATCACATTTTTCTTCCTTTTAATGGCCTGACGCAAAGGCTCACGGAGTGTTTTCTGAGCAAAGTTTTGGAGTGCAGCATAAATGGTATGTCGAATTGCATGATTGAACACACTCTCCATTCTACCCATCAGCACTTGCAGTCCTTTTATCATTGCAATAACCTGCAGTGCAAAACAGATGAACCAAGTTTAGGTTTGTTGAACATACATTTCACACACAAAACTAGTATGCTACTTTTAACTGTGTGGAAACAGTTAAACCTTGGAAGATTTAAACCGGTGCAATTCTAGACTTGCCATTTTTTTCTCAGGAGTGCTTTCTGAATCACTTACAGCCACCACAGAATCAATATATGATCTAATTTTAAAAGTGCAGTTTAATTAGTCACAAATAATATTTTGACTATTTAATTTTTCCCCTCACCATGACAAAACTGCTATTTCCTGATCAAGACAAAACATTTATCTAAACCAAAGTCAGTTCACTCATTGCTATCATTGAAGAATCTTCAGATTGTTAAAAATCTGGCCATGAGCAATTCACAATCTCAGTTTTTCAAGGTAATGCAGACTTTTCCCAAGTGGGTGATTTTCCACTAATTAAACTGTAATTTCAGCTGCTATTGTCAGCTTAGTAAAGACAACCATGTAAGTTTCTAAATTGCACATTATCACCTTTTTAGCTTGCTATATTCAGAAGAGAAAAGCCATTTACAGAATTAATTTCACATTCAAAGTGATCAAAGTTGCACTTCACATTAATGACGAAGATGGCATTGTAAAGCCTTTGTAAATTTTCAATGCATGTTTCAAAAGCAAGAAATCTTGGCAAAAGAAAAAATTAATTCCGTGGAGACTATACATCATGCTATATGCACCGAGAAATCACTTTTGGCTCTCATCTTCAACTGTAGATAGATAGCTTTTAGAACAAAATAAATTTACAGCAGAACTAAATGACCCTTGAGTTGCACAAGAGCTATACTGGACATTAAAATATACTATTAAAAATGGGCCATGAACACACTCTCAAAACATATTTTGGTTGCAAATCAATTATAATTCAAAAATATTTCATTGAGCCCATGAAAAATATGGTCATATATTTGCAAATTTATATTTTTGCCTTTAGCTTTCCCAATGTTGAACTGGAAGAAATTGTGGCTCATCCAAGTTTGAATGTCGAACAAGCAGTCTGACAACAGAAGCAGTGGAGTGGTCAAGTTACGTAGTGGAGTGGTAGACTTGGGTTCTCGTCAGCATACATGTGAAAGTTGTCATATCTACAGATCACATTGCCAAGGAACAACTTGCAGATGAGAAAGGGATTAAGGATAGATCCTTGGGGGGGCTCCAGAGGTATTGGTGTGGTGCCAGAAAGACAAGCGGGAAGCTGGAGATGCTCTGGCTACGATCAGATTTGTAAAAGTGGAACCAATCATGGGCAGTCCCACTGAACTTAAACAAGAGGCATTGGAAGAGGATAGTGCAGTTGATCATGTCAAAGGTTGCCGTGAGGGCAAGCAGGACAATGAGGGATAATGCACCGTGGTCAGTGACAGGATGTAATTTGGAGAGATTCAAAACATGGAGTTGCAGGAAAAATGGGCATGCATTTGGGAGGCGACAACACATTCAAAAACTTTGGAGTCGCACTTCTATATTTTGTTTTCACTTTCTTAATCCAGGAATAATAAAGGTATTCACTGAGCCAAGAGGCTACCAAAATTTCTTCATAATTGTGAGATAGTTCTGCAACAGTAATACTTATTTTACATTGTGTAAGGGTATTGATATTGTCCCTGTTGATTCTTAAATGCTGAACTTTACTACTGAAAGCTTAGCAAAATAAATAGGTTAAAAATTTGATTTTTTTTTGTCCCACCTCAACAAGTGCAAACTTCTCTTCACTTGTGTAATTGTATCTTGTTGCTCTTTCATATTCTTCTGCATTATCTGGACAGTCTTTATTGGAGTACTTATCCGTGGGGTGCACAAGCTTCCAAGAATACTGCAAAATTATGAAGTAAAAATGAGAGAAAGAAAAACACACAGGAAGCGAATTAATTAACTTAAGACTTTGGTGTCATCCCTCTATCTCTAGAAAAAGATCGAAGAACACAGCATAATACCTTCACATGGTCATCTTTTGCAGAGATCTAAATTCCGTTTTACATTCTTGGTAGAGACTAGTTTCTGATGCATCAGTATTGGTATGTGTGACAGTACAAGTGCCTCATGAAGGGAAAGAAACTCTATGGACATGTGGGATGTGTTATTCCATGACCAATTAATACTGGTCCCATTCCCAAGGCTAGCTGGCCAGCAAAGGACCTTCACATTCACTTTCAGGTTGCTTCACGACACAATTTGGCATTTCACAAATGCTTACTCAATTTAGACCCAGATGTTGTTTAACACTAATGCACCAAATTTGCAGTTTCCTTGCCACTGGTCTTGGCCAGTTCGTGCTTGTGGGAATTGCTTGTCGAAGAATGAGAGGGGATCTCATAGGAACATATAAAATTCTGACGGGATTGGACAGGTTAGATGCAGGAAGAATGTTCCCGATATTGGGGAAGTCCAGAACCAGGGGTCACAGTCTAAGGATAAGGGGTAAGCCATTTAGGACCGAGATGAGGAGAAACTTCTTCACTCAGAGAATTGTGAACCTGGAGAATTCTCTACCACAGAAAGTTGTTGAGGCCAGTTCGTTAGATATATTCAAAAGGGAGTTAGATGTGGCCCTTACGGCTAAAGGGATCAAGGGGTATGGAGAGAAAGCAGAAATGGGGTACTAAAGTTGCATGATCAGCCATGATCATATTGAATGGCGGTGCAGGCTCAAAGGGCCAAATGGCCTACTCCTGCACCTATTTTCTATATTTCTATGTTAAGAAGTGATCTTTTTTGGCAAGTTTCATGTCTTTGACTGCAAAAGGCCATACATTTTCACCTCTTCTACTTTTTATCAGTTTGACTCATTTTCTTCAGGTTTCATTGGAGACGTTAGCAGAATCTGTGCAAAGCAAAGTTGCAAATCACTGATGAAAAACAGTGACAGGAAAAGAGTCTTTGTAGTGGACAGGAAGGATTCTTAACACATTGTAAAGTTTACCCTCACTCACAACAACTGTCTAAAGATACGTGCAAGGAGAGAAATAGTGAGTAAAGGTTACCACAAAGAATGATTAACTTTAAATTTCTTTATTTATTTTTTGGAATATTTTTCAGTAACCTCAGAGGATTCACAGACTCAAAAGTATGAAGGAATTTATTTAATATTCCAGTTAAAGTTGAAGTACCCAGGTTTAAGAAGACCATCATTCTATCAATATTAACTCAGCTTTGTTTTACGGATGTTTAGTGTAAGGCTCATGTAAATCCCCTGGGAGGACAGAAGTCTCCTCGATCAGGCCAACATCCCATCCCCAGCATCGAAGCACTGACCACACTAAACCAGCTCCTTTGGGCGGGACACACTGTTCACATGCCTGACACAAGAATCCCAAAGCAACCGCTCTACTCGGAACTCCTACATGGCAAGCGAGCCCCAGGTGGGCAGAGGAAACGTTTCAAGGACACCCTCAAAGCATCCTTGATAAAATGCAACATCTCCACCGACACCTGGAAATCCCTGGCCAAAGACCGCCCTAAGTGGAGGAAGAGCATCCAGGAGGACGCTGAGCACCTCGAGTCTCGTCGCCGAGAGCATGCAAAAAGCAAGCGCAGGCAGCGGAAGGAGTGTGCGGCAAACCAGTCCCACCCACCCTTTCCTTCAAAGACTGTCTGTACCACCTTTGACAGAGACTATAATTCCCGTATTAGACTGTTCAGTCACCTAAGAAATCACTTTTAGAGTGGAAGCAAGTCTTCCTCGATTTCGAGGGACTGTCTATGATGATGATTAACTCAGCTTCTCTTGCCATTATTCGGAGCATCTCCTCCAAAACAGGAGGTCTAAAGCTCATTGCTCAAGCCAAAAAATTCAAAGGGAAAAGAAAACAAATACCCAGAAAAATAGGTAACTCTATCCTTTGTAATAACTATTTTGAAAAAAACATGAGCATCACGTTCTCCTGAAAATAGTTGCAAGATACAGCAAGATGGAATCACATTATTCCGACTCAAAAAATAGCTTGTTCTTCATTTGTAATGGTAAAACAAAACCAGCAACAGTTATGAACTATACATTTTTTTTGTGGGGGAGGGGGGAAGGAGAGGGTTAATCAGACTGACCCGACGTGTGGAAATTATGGGCCCAAGTTTCCACATGATTCGCGCCTGATTTTTAGGAGCAACTGGTGAAGAACGGACTATTTTAGAAATCGCAAATCTCCACATTTTTTTTTCTGCAGTTCTAGTCAGGTAGAACAGTTCTAGTTTAGAACAGAATTTTTTCTTCAAAAGGGGGCGTGTCCGGCCACTGACGCCTGATTTGAAAGTTTCCACAGTGAAAATGTACTCCAAACTAAAGTAGAATGGCGCCAGTGAAGATTTTTGTAGAACTGAAAAAACCTGTTCTACACATTAAAAAAATCAGGCGCAGGTTACAAATTAGGCGTCCAGAACGAGGTGGGGGGGAAGGGAACTCATTAAATTTGACAATAAATCCTTATTTATACTTCTACAAATATTATACAAATAAATCCAACCTGAATAAACATTTATAAGCCAAGAAAATATTAAATAAACCATCTTCCTACCTGTGTGAAAGTGCTTCAGCCAGGGAGAATTCTGCAGCGTTCGTGCCGCTGAGCGAGAGGGGGGGAGGGGAGAAGAGAGGGGGGGAGGGGAGGAGGGGAGGAGAAGAGAGGGGGGGAGGGGAGGAGGGGAGGAGAAGAGAGGGGGGGAGGGGAGGAGGGGAGGAGAAGAGAGGGGGGGAGGGGGGGAGGGGAAGAGAGGGGTGGCGGGTCGGGGCGCGGGTGGCGGGTCGGGGCGCGGGTGGCGGGTCGGGGCGCGGGTGGCGGGTCGGGGCGCGGGTGGCGGGTCGGGGCGCGGGTGGCGGGTCGGGGCGCGGGTGGCGGGTCGGGGCGCGGGTGGCGGGTCGGGGCGCGGGTGGCGGGTCGGGGCGCGGGTGGCGGGTCGGGGCGCGGGTGGCGGGTCGGGGCGCGGGTGGCGGGTCGGGGCGCGGGTGGCGGGTCGGGGCGCGGGTGGCGGGTCGGGGCGCGGGTGGCGGGTCGGGGCGCGGGTGGCGGGTCGGGGCGCGGGTGGCGGGTCGGGGCGCGGGTGGCGGGTCGGGGCGCGGGTGGCGGGTCGGGGCGCGGGTGGCGGGTCGGGGCGCGGGTGGCGGGTCGGGGCGCGGGTGGCGGGTCGGGGCGCGGGTGGCGGGTCGGGGCGCGGGTGGCGGGTCGGGGCGCGGGTGGCGGGTCGGGGCGCGGGTGGCGGGTCGGGGCGCGGGTGGCGGGTCGGGGCGCGGGTGGCGGGGCGGGGCGCGGGTGGCGGGGCGGGGCGCGGGTGGCGGGGCGGGGCGCGGGTGGCGGGGCGGGGCGCGGGTGGCGGGGCGGGGCGCGGGTGGCGGGGCGGGGCGCGGGTGGCGGGGCGGGGCGCGGGTGGCGGGGCGGGGCGCGGGTGGCGGGGCGGGGCGCGGGTGGCGGGGCGGGGCGCGGGTGGCGGGGCGGGGCGCGGGTGGCGGGGCGGGGCGCGGGTGGCGGGGCGGGGCGCGGGTGGCGGGGCGGGGCGCGGGTGGCGGGGCGGGGCGGCGGGTGGCGGCGCGGGGCGGCGGGTGGCGGCGCGGGGCGGCGGGTGGCGGCGCGGGTGGCGGGTCGGGGCGCGGGTGGCGGGTCGGGGCGCGGGTGGCGGGTCGGGGCGCGGGTGGCGGGTCGGGGCGCGGGTGGCGGGTCGGGGCGCGGGTGGCGGGTCGGGGCGCGGGTGGCGGGTCGGGGCGCGGGTGGCGGGTCGGGGCGCGGGTGGCGGGTCGGGGCGCGGGTGGCGGGTCGGGGCGCGGGTGGCGGGTCGGGGCGCGGGTGGCGGGTCGGGGCGCGGGTGGCGGGTCGGGGCGCGGGTGGCGGGTCGGGGCGCGGGTGGCGGGTCGGGGCGCGGGTGGCGGGTCGGGGCGCGGGTGGCGGGTCGGGGCGCGGGTGGCGGGTCGGGGCGCGGGTGGCGGGTCGGGGCGCGGGTGGCGGGTCGGGGCGCGGGTGGCGGGTCGGGGCGCGGGTGGCGGGGCGGGGCGCGGGTGGCGGGGCGGGGCGCGGGTGGCGGGGCGGGGCGCGGGTGGCGGGGCGGGGCGCGGGTGGCGGGGCGGGGCGCGGGTGGCGGGGCGGGGCGCGGGTGGCGGGGCGGGGCGCGGGTGGCGGGGCGGGGCGCGGGTGGCGGGGCGGGGCGCGGGTGGCGGGGCGGGGCGCGGGTGGCGGGGCGGGGCGCGGGTGGCGGGGCGGGGCGCGGGTGGCGGGGCGGGGCGCGGGTGGCGGGGCGGGGCGCGGGTGGCGGGGCGGGGCGGCGGGTGGCGGCGCGGGGCGGCGGGTGGCGGCGCGGGGCGGCGGGTGGCGGCGCGGGGCGGCGGGTCGGGGCGCGGGTGGCGGGTCGGGGCGCGGGTGGCGGGTCGGGGCGCGGGTGGCGGGTCGGGGCGCGGGTGGCGGGTCGGGGCGCGGGTGGCGGGTCGGGGCGCGGGTGGCGGGTCGGGGCGCGGGTGGCGGGTCGGGGCGCGGGTGGCGGGTCGGGGCGCGGGTGGCGGGTCGGGGCGCGGGTGGCGGGTCGGGGCGCGGGTGGCGGGTCGGGGCGCGGGTGGCGGGTCGGGGCGCGGGGGGCGGGTCGGGGAGCGGGGGGCGGGTCGGGGAGCGGGGGGCGGGTCGGGGAGCGGGGGGCGGGTCGGGGAGCGGGGGGCGGGTCGGGGAGCGGGGGGCGGGTCGGGGAGCGGGGGGCGGGTCGGGGAGCGGGGGGCGGGTCGGGGAGCGGGGGGCGGGTCGGGGAGCGGGGGGCGGGTCGGGGAGCGGGGGGCGGGTCGGGGAGCGGGGGGCGGGTCGGGGAGCGGGGGGCGGGTCGGGGAGCGGGGGGCGGGTCGGGGAGCGGGGGGCGGGTCGGGGAGCGGGGGGGCGGGTCGGGGAGCGGGGGGCGGGTCGGGGAGCGGGGGGCGGGTCGGGGAGCGGGGGGCGGGTCGGGGAGCGGGGGGGCGGGTCGGGGAGCGGGGGGCGGGTCGGGGAGCGGGGGGCGGGTCGGGGAGCGGGGGCGGGTCGGGGAGCGGGGGGCGGGTCGGGGAGCGGGGGCGGGTCGGGGAGCGGGGGGCGGGTCGGGGAGCGGGTCGGGGAGCGGGGGGCGGGTCGGGGAGCGGGGGGCGGGTCGGGGAGCGGGGGGCGGGTCGGGGAGCGGGGGGCGGGTCGGGGAGCGGGGGGCGGGTCGGGGAGCGGGGGTCGGGTCGGGGAGCGGGGGGCGGGTCGGGGAGCGGGTGCCGGGTCGGGGAGCGGGTGTCGGGTCGGGGAGCGGGTGTCGGGTCGGGGAGCGGGTGCCGGGTCGGGGAGCGGGTGTCTTGTCGGGGAGCGGGTGCCGGGTCGGGGAGCGGGTGCCGGGTCGGGGAGCGGAATAGCAATTATACGCACAGAGGAGAAAATTATTGATAAGATAACAAAGTAAGGGAATTATGCTGACCTGGTTAGCCCAATGGAAAAAGTGATTGGTATTAAGGAAACCAGCTCATTAACTGAAGTTATTGAAAAAGTATAGGTTCAATTAGATTCTCCTTATATCGGGTTGTTTTTTAAAAAAAACTTTTAGTATAATCATGCACTGCAGAAAGATACCAATTGTCACGTTGTCAAGGTGAGAGAAATGTACAAAACGTACAGGTTGTAATGAGCACTTGAATTTGTATGGGTTTTTATCAGCCGGAAATATTGAGCTCAGAACTGTAATGTGTTTGAGTCTCCAATCTTCATGTCTGGTTGTAAGTAAGTTTAAGTGCGACTGCATGTACTGTATACTTAATAAATCTATGGATGTATCATCTCAACCTTTCAAAAGCTTTATTGATTTTGAGAGATAGAAGAAAGGAAATTTAGACAGATTGATCGTCCAGTGGCAATCTGCTCCTCCTTAAACTAGGATGGTATTAAAGGCGGTATTGACAAAATCTTTTGCTACAGACATTGAAAGAAACATTTTGTGTTGCAACAGATATTTTCTAAGATGGCAAAATGGATTAAAGTGAATAGAATTCCTAAAACGATTGCAGGACTTCTTCCTCAAGCAGTATGTTAGTTGGTCCACGTGAGCAAAGGCATGGCTAGATCTGGTTACAAGTAACAAAAGTAGATGAGCTGAATGTTAGGAATACAAACCACAATATGATAATGTTTAAGATCCTACTAGAAAGGGAAATAGTCAGTACAAAACTTGAACACAGACTGGATTAGGGCAGATTTTATAAAGATCATGCAGAGGTGAGGTGGAAAGAGAAAGTGGCACACAGGACTCTCGAGCATCAGTAGGATGCTGCTTTTTTTTTTAAAAAAAAAGGTTGTGATTCAACTTTAACCAGCAATCATTTCTTCTTCTTTAGGTATCTTACCACTTCCATAACATGAGCACTCCACTGGGACAGCAATTGCATTCCCTGTAAAGCCAGTTCAGACAGCTTCTGGTATTCAGCATCAGTTTTTTGAGCTTCTTGTCGGCCTGACCCTGTTACTACCTGCAACAGGCAATTAAATGAAAAGGGCATATTTGAAATAATTGATTCAGAAAGCTAAGAACACTCAACCTGACAGCATACATCATATAGAAAGGTGCAAAAAATCAAATGCAACACTGCATTCACACACAGTCCCAATTCAACTAGAAACTCATTCTGCTCTTATGAAATGCAATTATTTACCAGAAAAAACATTTTCAAATGCAACCCTCAGGTTTTTCTGATGGGGGGTGTCTAGCTTAATTGTTAAAGCAGATTTGTCTGTGTAACAGAGAACAACATAGAAAATGTTATCAAGTTGCATCTAGCAGTGCTTTTTTTCACATTCTGAAGATTATATTAGTCAGAATTTATCATTACTAGATAAGAATTTTCTTCTCCTCCTCCTACCCAAAGTGCTTTCTTCAGCATTGATGGGCATTGTGCTGGTATAACTTACACAACAATTCATAACTAACATGTAATACAATAATATTTGTGGTGTCAACATGCACTTGCGTAGTAAACAATGAACTTCAATTAATGGGATGTAATTATAACTAATTAAATGATTAATAGCTGCAATGGGTAGAGGCAATCTGTGGTTGGGAAAATGTTGGAGACCATTATTAAAGAAGCAGTAGCAGGACATTTGGAAAAGCAAAATTCGGTCAGGCAGAGTCAGCATGGATTTATGATGGGGAAATCATGTTTGACAAATTTGATGGAGTTCTTTGAGGATGTAACGAACAGGATGGATAAAGGGGAACCAGTGGATGTGATGTATTTAGACTTCCAGAAGGCATTTAACAAGGTGCCACATAAAAGGTTACTGCACAAGATAAAAGTTCATGGGGTTGGAGGTAATATATTAGCATGGATAGAGGATTGGCCTACCTAACAGAAAACAGAGTTGGGATAAATGGTTCATTCTCTGGTTGGCAACCAGTAACTAGTGGGGTGTGCAGGGATCAGTGCTGGGACCTCAACTATTTACAATCTATATTAACGACTTGAAAGAGTGACTGAATGTAACTTAGCCAAGTTTGCTGCCGATACAAAGATGGGAGGAAAAGCAATGAGTGAGGAGGACACAAAAAATCTGCAAAAGGACATAGGCAGGTTAAGTGAGTGGGCAAAAATTTGGCAGATGGAGTATAATGTCGGAAAGTGTGAAGTCATGCACTTTGGCAGAAAAAAATCTAAGAGCAAATTATTATTTAAATGGAGAAAGATTGCAAAGTGGCGCAGTACAGCGGAACACAAAAGGATAGTATGCAGGTACAGCAACTGATCAAGAAAGCCAATGGAATGGAGTATAAAAGCAGGGAACTACTGCTACAGTTATAGAGTCTTGCTACGACTTTAATCCACATATAGATTGGGCTAACCAAACTGGTAGCAATACGGTGGAGGAGAATTTCCTAGAGTGTATTAGGGATGGTTTTCTAGACCAATATGTCGAGGAACCAACTAGAGGACTGGCCATCCCAGACTGGGTGATGTGTAATGAGAAAGGACTAATTAGCAATCTTGTTGTGCGAGGCCCCTTTGGGAAAGAGTGACCATAATATGGTAGAATTCTTTATTAAGGTGGAGAGTGACACAGTTAATTCAGAGACTAGGGTCCTGAACTTAAGGAAAGGTAATTTAAATGTTATGAATTGGCTAGAATAGACTGGCAAATGATACTTAAAGGGTTGACGGTGGATAGGCAATGGCAGACATTTAAAGATCACATGGATGAACTTCAACAATTGTACATCCCTGTCTGGAGTAAAAATAAAACGGGGAAGGCGGCTCAACCGTGGCTAATAAGGGAAATTAGGAATAGTGTTAAATCCAAGGAAGAGGCATATAAATTGGCCAGAAAAAGAAGCAAGCCTGAGGACTGGGAAAAATTTAGAATCCAGCAGAGAAGGACAAAGTGTTTAATTAGGAGGGGGAAAATAGAGTACGAGAGGAAGCTTGCTGGGCACATAAAAACTGACTGCAAAAGCTTCTATAGATACGTGAAGAAAAAGAGATTAGTGAAGACAAACATAGGTCCCTTGCAGTCAGAATCAGGTGAATTTATAATGGGGAACAGAGAAATAGCAGATCAATTGACAAATACTTTGGTTCTGTCTTCACGAAGGAAGACACGAATAACCTTCCGGAAATACTAGGGGACAGAGGATCTAGTGAGAAGGAAGAACTGAAGGAAATCCTTATTAGTCAGGAAATTGTGTTAGGGACATTGATGGGATTGAAGGCCGATAAATCTCAAGGGCCTGATAGTCTGCATCCCAGAGCACTTAAGGAAGTGGCCCTAGAAATAGTGGATGCATTGGTGATCATTTTCCAACAGTCTATCGACTCTGGATCAGTTCCTATGGACTGGAGGGTAGCTAATGTAATACCACTTTTTAAAAAAGGAGAGCAAAAACAGGGAATTATAGACCGGTTAGCCTGACATCGGTAGTGGGGAAAAATGTTGGAATCAATAATTAAAGATGAAATACAGTGCATTTGGAAAGCAGTGACAGGATCGGTCCAAGTCAGCATGGATTTATGAAAGGGAAATCATGCTCGACAAATCTTCTAGAATTTTTTGAGGATGTAACTAGTAGAGTGGACAAGGGAGAACCAATGGATGTGGTGAATCTGGACTTTCAAAAAGCTTTTGACAAGGTCCCACTCAAGAGATTGTTGTGCAAAATTAAAGGACATGCTATTGGGGGTAATGTATTGACACGGATAGAGAACTGGTTGGCAGACAGGAAGCAGAGAGTCGGGATAAACGGGTCCTTTTCAGAATGGCAGGCAGTGACTAGTGGGGTGCCGCAGGGCTCAGTGCTGGGACCCCAGCTCTTTACAATATACATCAATGATTTAGATGAAGGAATTGAGTGTAATATCTCCAAGTTTGCAGATGACACGAAGCTGAGTGGCAGTGTGAGCTGTGAGGAGGATGCTAAGAGGCTGCAGGGTGACTTGGACAGGTTAGGTGAGTGGGCAAATGCATGGCAGATGTAGTATAATGTGGATAAATGTGAGATTATCCACTTTGGTGGCAAAAACGTGAAGGCAGAATATTATCTGAATGGCGGCAGATTAGGAAAAGGGGGGGTGCAATGAGACCTGGGTGTCATGGTAAATCACTCATTGAAAGTTGGAATGCAGGTACAGTAGGCGGTGAACTTGGCAAATGGTATGTTGGCCTTCATAGCTAGGGGATTTGAGTATAGGAGCAGGGAAGTCTTACTGCAGTTGTACAGGGCCTTGGGGAGGCCTCACCTGGAATATTGTGTTCAGTTTTGGTCTCCTAATCTGAGGAAGGACGTGCTTGCTATTGAGGGAGTGCAGCAAAGGTTCACCAGACTGATTCCCGGGATGGCAGGACTGACATATGAGGAGAGACTGGATTGACTGGGCCTATATTCACTGGAGTTTAGAAGAATGAGAGGGGATCTCATAGAAACATATAAAATTCTAACGGGACTGGACAGGTTAGATGCAGGAAGAATGTTCCCGATGTTGGGGAAGTCCAGAGCCAGGGGTCACATTTAAGGATAAGGGGTAAGCCATTTAGGATCGAGATAAGGAGAAACTTCTTCATTCAGAGAGTTGTGAACCTGTGGAATTCTCTACCACAGAGAGTTGTTGATGCCAGTTTGTTAGATATATTCAAGAGGGAGTTAATTGGGTCCTTATGGCTAAAGGGATCAAGGGGTATGGAGAGAAAGCAGGAAAGGGGTACTGAGGTGAATGATCAGCCATGATCTTATTGAATGGCGGTGCAGGCTTGAAGGGCCGAATGGCATACTCCTGCACCTATTTTCTATGTTTCTATACAGGGTATTGGTGAGGCACATCTGGAATACTGCGTGCAGTTTTGGTTTCCATATTTACTAAAGGATATACTTGCTTTGGAGACAGTTCAGAGAAGGTTCACTAGGATGAACAGGGGTTGAGGGGGTTGACTTATGAGGAAAGGTTGAGTAGGTTGGTCCTCTACTCATTGGAATTCAGAAGAATGAGAGGTGATCTTATCGAAATGTATGAGATTATGAGGGGGCTTGCCAAGGTGGATGCAGATAGGATGTTTCCTCTGAAGAGGGAGGCTAGAACTGGAGGGCATGATCTTAGAATAAGGGGCTGCCCATTTAAAACAGAGATGAGGAGAAATTTCTTTTCTGAGGGTTGTAAATCTGTGGAATTCGCTGCCTCACAGCTGTGGAAGCTGGGACATTGAATAAATTTAAGACAGAAATAGACAGTTTCTTAAACGATAAGCAGATAAGGGGTTGTGGGGGGGGGGGGGGGGGGGGGGGGGGGCGGGCGGGGAAGTGGAGCTGAGTCCATGGTCAAATCAGCCATGATCTTATTGAATGGCGGAGCAGACTCGAGGGGCCGTATGGCCTACTCCTGCTCCTATTTCTTATGTTCATATGTTCTTTTGCTAATACAAAAATTGCCCCAATTTTTCTTTATTTATGGAGGTTCGAGATACCTAAAGGCTCAAAAAGGGAAAAAAATTCAAGAAGATAAATGGGTATTTGGCCCAGGACACCAGGAGAGGCAAGGTGGCTATCTGCAAAATGGTGGCAAGCATTGAGAGAGTGACTGAATGCTGGTGAAATCCTACTGGATTAGAAACAGCAATGTACCCATATTCATAAAAAGTAGCAATCCAAATCCAGGAAACTGCAGACCCAATTAAACATTGCATTAGCAACAAAAGTAATGAAGTCAGTTATCAAAACAAACTCTGGGATTATCTAATACAAAAGCAAAGGTCTGACAAAAGGTCATCTACCTGAAACGTTAAACTCTTGTTTCTCTCTCCACAAATGCTGCCTGACCTGCTGAGTATTTTCCGCATTTTCTTTTTTATTTCTAGGATTCTCTGTATGACATAACCTTGTGAATAGCAGCCATTATGGCTTCAGAAACAAATATCCTGCCAAACCAACCTCGAACCTTTTTTAAAAAAAAAACTGGATTGCGGTAAGTATTATGACCAGCTGTTTTGGGACTTCCAGAAAGCTCTCGAAAAGGATCCTCAAGAAAACCTGCTGCATAAGGATAAAGCAGCAAGAATTCAAGATGAAACGTGGAACTGGCTGAAAGAAAGGATACAGTTGGTGCTTGTTGGGGGGGAATGATATCAAAGTGGTTGGGGTGAAGTACCTCAGTACTTGGTGCTGGGATGCCTGGCATTCCTAATATACATCAACGACTTTAAGACTTAAAAACTCAAAACAAAGTTCATAGATGATTCCGATAACAAACTGGGGGAAGGAAGGAAAGGAAAAGGAGAAAAGAAGTCAAGTCAGAAGAAGCAACCAGCGATCTGCTAAAGATTTTAAATGATGTCTTTAAATAGGCAGAACATAGGGAGATGAAATATAGGTAACTGGATGTATGCTTCTACATCTTGCATTTATATAGCGCCTTTCACGACCACAGGACATCTGAAAGCCCTTTATAGCCAATGAAGTGTAGCCACTGTTGGAATGTGGGAAACGCGGCAGCCAACTTGCACACAGCAAGCTCCCACAGACAGCAATGTGATAATGACCAGATAATCTGTTTTCATTATGTTGATTGAGGGATAAATATTGGCCAGGACACTAGAATAACTCCCCTGCTCTTCTTCGATATAGTGCCATGGGACTACCTGAGAGGGCAGACAGTCCTCGGTTTAACATCTCATGGAATACGAGTGGCAAACGGAGGAGAAGGTACTCCCCAGAACAAATATTTTATTTTTGTTCTGTCTGGAGGCTCATTACAAATATTGGCACAGTACCAGGGACTAGCTAAAAATACAGTCACACTCTCCCAGAGGTGACCATCCTAACTTCCAGAACACATTTTTATTTAATATACATGGCAACAGAAGTAACATACCAGTAAGGTAAAGCATGCAGAAAAGTATGGAACATAGAATCCTCATGATTGTTCTTACACCACACAGCATGCCTAAGCCAGATAGAAATCTGCTGACTTCACCGACTCCAACAATCCTCTCAGACCCCAGCTTGAAATTCTGTGCTCTCGACTTTCTACCTCCTTTAATTCAAATTGTTTACTTCTACGAGCTTGCCATCCCTTTATCTGTGATGAATTCTGCTCACAGGTTCACCACCAACACAATACCCACACCAGACGTAGAGGGATCTTTTCTGTATCGCCTCTCTCTCCCTCCATCATCTTGGGGAGAGGATAGGAACACAATGGCTCATAACAAATATGATCGTACTGCTCACAAATGCTGCGCTCATAATAAATGTGGCTTCATGTTCCCCTTTATTTCCCATTTGTACATTATTATTGCACATGATTACCCCCCCAAAACCCCGGGTTTTCCAGGAAAAACTTGCTTGCATCAAAACAAACAGAAGTTTTTTGAGGTTTTAACTAGCAGAATAGATAAAGGGGAACCAGTGGATGTGGTGCATTTAGATTTTCAGAAGGCATTCGATAAGGTGCCACACAAGAGGTTATTGAACAAAATTAGGGCTCATGGGAATGGGGGAAATATATTAGCATGGATTGAGGATTGGTTAACGGACAGAAAACAGAGAGTAGGAATAAATGGGTAATTTTTGGGTTGACAGGTTGTAATTAGTGGGGTACCGCAAGGACCAGCTATTCACAATTTAGATCAATGATTTGGATGAGGGGACCAAATGTAATACATTCAAGTTTGCTGATACAAAGCTAGGTAGGAATGTAAGTTGTGTGGAAAATGCAAAGAGGATTCAAGAGGATATAGACAGGCTAAGTGAGTGGGCAAAAACATGGTAAATTGAATATAATCTGCAGAAATGTGAAGTTATCCACTTTGGTAGGAAAGATAGTAAAACAGAGTATTTTTTTAAATGATGATTGAGAAATGTTGGTGTTCAGTGGAACCTGGGTATCCTTGTACACAAATCACAAAGTTAACATGTAGGTACAGCAAGCAATTCGGAAAGCAAATGGTATGTTGGCCTTTATTACAAGAGGATTTTAGTATAAGAGTAAATACCTCACTGCAATTATATAGGAGCTTGGTGAGGCCACACCTGGAGTATTGTGTACAGTTTTAGTCTCCTTACCTAAGGAAGAAGAGTGCACAATGAAGGTTCACCAGACTGATTCCTGGGATGGGGGGATTGTCCTATGAAGAGAGATTGAGTAGACTAGGCCTATATTCCCTAGAGTTTAGAAAAATGAGAGGTGATCTCATTGAAACATACAAAATTCTTACAGGGCTTGACAGGGTAGATGCAGGGAGGAAGTTTCCCCTGGCTGGGGAGTCTAGAACCAGGGGTCACAAGTCTCAGAATAAGGGGTTGGCCATTTAGGACTGAGATGAGAAGAAAGCTCTTCAATCAGAGACTGGTAAATCTTTGGAATTCTCTGCCCCAGTGGGCTGTGCAGGCTCAGTCTTTGAGTATATTCAAGACAGAGATCGATAGATTTCTGGCTATGAAGGGAATCAAGGGATATGGGGATAGTGCAGGAAAGTGGAGTTAAGATAGAAGATCAGCCATGATCTTATTGGATGGCGAAGCAGGCTCGAGGAGCCGAATGGTGTAATCCTGCTCCTATTTCTTGTGTTATGTTCTAAACCCTTCTTTCAATTAAGAATTGGATTTCACATACCTCACTGTTGCTATAGCGGGCCAGCTCAGAGATAAAACGCATGTGGTCCTCTCGGATCTGAATCATTTGTTCAACAATGTTGTACTGGGGACTGCTGCTGGAAGATGTGGAAGCCCACCTTAACCAAGAACAGAGACACAATTGAGCAGGAAACAAAAGCATTAAAATTACAAGCAAAGGTTCATTAAGATTAAGATAACATTTATACTATCTTGAATGGGATGGTCCAACTTCCCTTGTAACCCATTTGAAAGCACCTCCTTACTTTACTTCTCAAATATGTTCAGTCTCCCTTTACTTCTAGCTTGCAAAATTCATCTCAGTGGATAGGTTTTCATTTTGTTAAAATTGCAAGTCCTTCCTGAAAGTGCAGTGGAGTGTATCAAAAAAGCTCCACACAAAATAATTTTACATCTTCAGCACTATTACCGAGAACATTGTTGCATAATGGATATTTATCTATTACAAAATTATGCATGCGCGTGTTCCAATTTGAAATTAAATACAAATTTGATTTAATATCCTTGTTCAAATGAAGGCCCAGCAGCAAAAGTCATTGAAGAACAAATTATGCAAAATAAAAGGCTATTCAATCTATCAAACCCACTATTTCCATAAACTATGTGCAATCAAACCTATCTAATCCAATTCAATTCAATTTCTTGAAGGAGAGGTCTGCTTAAATACTGCCCCATTCCTGAAGGTAGACAAGCCAAAATGTGGGATAGTCATCAAGTCTCACACTTCTGCTATTCAGTCCAGGACTCCTGCCCTCAGCACATGATGTATTGCATCCTGTGGATGTTACACATCTGACTACCCCCATCACTCGTTTGCATTATGTTAAAAATTAATGCCGATGAGATTTGAGTTAGCAAGATTTTTTTTCTGTTCAGCGAGTTGAAGGATGTTAGCATTGGGGAATGGAACACACCCAGTGTCAGCATCAAGAACTCCCAGGGCAAGTATATCACATCCAGATGCAGAATAAAGTTCTCTCCACTCTGCCACAATACATCTCAGCCTGAACCTCAGAAGAGTGCCACATACTTAAACAATGCAATGTTTTTTTCCCAATTTCCACCCCAGTCATCCTATGCCCTTTTTGAGCGAAACTGCTAATTGCTGCTGAATTAGGGATAGTCTTGTGCTGTAGGGCCAAAATCCACTAGCAACTGGATTGTGACTGCCTAAATATGTCTGAAAGGAATGGGCTAAAATCACCCAAACAAGCTCCCCAATGGCTTTGTGGATAAATGCACCACATGGCGTGGTCATGAGCTGTACAGAAAGCCATAGCTTCGAAAGGTCACTATTTTTGTCCCTTGCACATTTCTTTCCACATCAGTGTGCAATGAGTGAAATACTGTTATCTTTACGTCTCTACAAGCTAAATGGTTCAGAACACCTACCTTGATTTGTTTTCCTCATAATGAGCACTTGTCTTGATGTATCTGGCCAACTCGATCTGCATGTCACCAAATAATGGCACCACCTGCAATTGCTGCACCATGATCAAAATAAAATGTTTAAAGGACATCTTTCATGCATACCCTCAAGTAATGCACATAATGCAACTAAAGTATTTCATTTCAGTTAAAAGTCAGTGGTTTTCATTACTGTGGTCACTCTTACGTGTCACAAAATGGAAAAAAAATTAACACCTGGAAATTTTGGTGATTATATAAATTTTTCTTGCTCTGCATCACTCACTTTATAAGGAATTCTGGATACAGCCCTCTAATACCAAGACCAATTGGCCATTGCTTATGTGCGAGCTGAGACAATATCAATTGGCTATTCAACTGTGGAAGACACTTTGACCAATCCAGGTCCTGACCTGAACCTGACTTGCAAACAGCTACACTTTCCAGCAGTGCTCATGGCACAGTGAATAGATGCCAGAATCCTGACGGACCTTTTCCCCTTCCTTAGCCCAAAGGTATCAGGATCAATAGAAGCATTCCATAGTGCTTCACCTAAGCTAACCGAGCCAAAACCAAAGGGTCCAATAAAGAATAATAAGAAATAGGAGCAGGAGTAGGCCATTTGGCCCGAGCCTGCTCCGCCATTCAATAAGAACATGGCTGATCTGATCATGGACTCAGCTCCACTTCCTTGCCTGCTCCCCATAACCCTTTACTCCCCTATCACTAAATAATCTGTCTATCTCCGCCTTAAATATATTCAATGACCCATCCTCCACAGCTCTCTGGGGCAGAGAATTCCATAGATTTACAATCTCAAGAAATTTCTCCTCATCACAGTTTTAAATGGGCGGCCCCTTATTCTGAGACTATGTCCCCTAGTTTTAATTCCCCTATGAGTGGAAATATCCTCTGCATTCAGCTTGTCGAGCCCCCTCATTATCTTATATGTTTCAATAAGATCACCTCTCATTCTTCTGAACTCCAAGGTGCATAGGTCCAACCTACTAAATCTATCTTCATAAGTCAACCCCCTTACCTCCGGAATCAACCTAGTGAACCTTCTCTGAACAGCCTCCAATGCAAGTATATCCTTCCTTAAATACGGAGACCAAAACTGTACACAGTACTCCAGGTGTGGCCTCACCAATACCCTGTACAGTTGTAGCAGGGCTTCTCTGCTTTTATACTCTATCCCCCTTGCAATAAAGGCCAACATTTCATTTGCCTTCCTGATTACTTGCTGTACCTGCATACTAACTGTGTATTTCATGCACAAGCACCCCCAGGTCCCTCTATACTGCAGCACTTTGCAATTTTTCTCATTTAAATTATAATTTGCTTTTTTATTATTTCTGCCAAAGTGGATAACCTCACATTTTCCCACATTATACTCCATCTGCCAAATTTTTGTCCACTCACTTAGCCTGTCTATATCGCTTTGCAGATTATTTGTGTCCTCCTCACAATTTGCTTTCCCCACACATCTTTCTATCAGCAAACTTGGCTACGTTACACTCGGTCCCATCATCCAAGTCATTAATATAGATTGTAAACAGTTGAAGACCCAGCACTGATCCCTGCGGTACACCACTAGTCACTGTTTGCCAACTGGAAAATGACCCATTTATCCCAACTCTCTGTTTTCTGGTAGTTAGCCAATCCTCTATCCATGCTAATATATTACCCCAACCCAGTGAGCTTTTATCTTGTGCAGTAACCTCTTATGTAGCACCTTATTGAATGCCTTCTGGAAATCTAAATACAGGTGCAGCGTCCCAAATCCGGAACCCTCGGGACCGAGGTCATTCCAGATTTTGCATTTTTCTGGACTTTGGAACGTCTTTCTGAAGCCCGAATCCAGAAATACCCGAGCCCAGGTTTGGGTATTTCCAGATTTCAGAACGGCAAAAAGCCAGGGGGGGGGGATCCCCACTGAAAAACTGTCCGGACGTCTGGCCCCGCCAAGGAGATAATCGGACGGGCCACGCCGAGGATGTCGGAAGCAGGCCAGCGGGCCCCGCCAAGGTGGTGTTCGGGCGGGCGGGGCCCCGCCAAGGTGGTATTCGGGCGGGCTGGTTAGGAGGCCCCAAGGCAAGGGCGGGGAGGCGAGGCCCAAGGTCGCACAGCGGCGAGGCCCCGAAGTCGGCAAGGTCGACCGGTCTGGATTCCGGAAAATTTTACGGATTCCAGACGACCCTGCCACGGATCGTCCTGGAGTCCAGAACTCCGGATTTTGGGCGCTCAACCTGTACACCACATCCATTGGTTCCTCCTTATCCACCCTGCTCGTTACATCCTCAAAGAACGCCAGCAAATTTGTCAAACATGATTTCCCTTTCATAAAACCATGCTGACTCTGCTTGATTGCATCATGCTTTTCCAAATGCCCGCTATTGCTTCCTTAATAATGGACTCCAGCATTTTCCCAACGACAGATGTTAGGCTAACTGCTCTATAGTTTCCCGCTTTTTGTCTGCCTCCTTTTTTGAATAGGCGCGTTACATTTGCGGTTTTCCAATCTGCTGGGACCGCCCCAGAATCCAGGGAATTTTGGTGGATTACAACCAATGCATCCACTATCTCCGCAGCCAGTTCTTTTAGTATACAGGATATAAACCATCAGGTTTAGGGGACTTGTCTCACTAGTCCCATTATTTTACGAGTACTACTTCTTCAGCGATAGTATTAAGTTCCTCCCTCCCTAAAGCCCCTTGATTATAAGAACATAAGAATTAGGAACAGGAATAGGCCATCTAGCCCCTCGAGCCTGCTCCACCATTCAAAAAGATCATGGCTGATCTGGCCGTGGACTCAGCTCCACTTACCCGACCGCTCCCCGTAACCCTTAATTCCCTTATTGGTTAAAAATCTATCTATCTGTGATTTGAATACATTCAATGAGCTAGCCTCAACTGCTTCCACAGATTCACAACCCTCTGGGAGAAGAAATTCCTTCTCAACTCGGTTTTAAATTGGCTCCCCCGTAGTTCTAGTCTCCCCGACCAGTGGAAACAACCTCTCTGCCTCTATCTTGTCTATCCCTTTCATTATTTTAAATGTTTCTATAAGATCACCCCTCATCCTTCTGAACTCCAACGAGTAAAGACCCAGTCTACTCAATCTATCATCATAAGGTAACCCCCTCATCTCCGGAATCAGCCTAGTGAGTCATCTCTGTACCCCCTCCAAGGCTAGTATATTCTTCCTTAAGTAAGGTGACCAAAACTGCACGCAGTACTCCAGGTACGGCCTCACCAATACCCTGTACAATTGCAGTAGGACCTCCATGCTTTTGTACTCCATCCCTCTTGCAATGAAGGCCAACATTCCATTCGCCTTCCTGATTACCTGCTGCACCTGCAAACTAACTTTTTGGGATTCATGCACAAGGACCCCCAGGTCCCTCTGCACCACAGCATGTTGTAATTTCTCCCCATTCAAATAATATTCCCTTTTACTGTTTCCCCGCCCCCCCCCCCCCCCAGGGTGGATGACCTCACATTTTCTGACATTGTATTCGATCTGCCAAACCTTAGCCCATTCGCTTAACCTATCCAAATCTCTTTGCAGCCTGTGTCCTCTACACAACCCGCTTTCCCACTAATCTTGGTGTCATCTGCAAATTTTGTTACACTACACTCTGTCCCCTCTTCCAGGTCATCTATGTACATTGTAAACAGTTGTGGTCCCAGCACCGATCCCTGTGGCACACCACTAACCACCAATTTCCAACCCGAAAAGGACCCATTTATCCCGACTCTCTGCTTTCTGTTAGCCAGCCAATTCTCTATCCATGCTAATACATTTCCACTGACTCCGCGTATCTTTAGCTTCTGCAGTAACCTTTTGTGTGCCACCTTATCGAATGCCTTTTGGAAATCTAAATACACCACTTCCATCGGTACACCTCTATCCACCATGCTCGTTATGTCCTCAAAGAATTCCAGTAAATTAGTTAAACATGATTTCCCCTTCGTGAGTCCATGTTGCGTCTGCTTGATTGCACTATTCCTATCTAGATGTCCCGCTATTTCTTCCTTAATGATAGCTTCAAGCATTTTCCCCACTACAGATGTTAAGCTAACCGGCCTATAGTTACCTGCCTTTTGTCTGCCCCCTTTTTTTAAACAGAGGCATTACATTAGCTGTTTTCCAATCCGCTGGTACCTCCCAGAGTCCAGAGAATTTTGGTAGATTATAACAAATGCATCTGCTATAACTTCTGCCATCTCTTTTAATGCCCTGGGATGTATTTCATCAGGACCAGGGGACTTGTCTACCTTGAGTCCCATTAGCCTGTCCAGCACTACCTCCCTAGTGACAGTGATTGTCTCAAGGTCCTCCCTTCCCACATTCCCGTGACCAGCAATTTTTGGCATGGTTTTTGTGTCTTCCACTGTGAAGACCGAAACAAAATAATTGTTTAAGGTCTCAGCCATTTTCACATTTCCCTTTATTAAATCCCCCTTCTCATCTTCTAAGGGACCAACATTTATTTTAGTCACTCTCTTCCGTTTTATATATCGGTAAAAGCTTTTACTAACTGTTTTTATGTTTTGCGCAAGTTTACTTTCGTAATCTATCTTTCCTTTCTTTATTGCTTTCTTAGTTATTGTTTGCTGTCATTTAAAATTTTCCCACTCTTCTATTTTCCCACTAACCTTGGCCACCTTATACGCATTGGTTTTTAATTTGATACTCTCCTTTATTTCCTTGGTTATCCACGGCTGGTTATCCCTTCTCTTACCGCCCTTCTTTTTCACTGGAATATATTTTTGTTGAGCACTATGAAAGAGCTCCTTCAAAGTCCTCCACTGTTCCTCAATTCTGCCACCGTTTAGTCTATGTTCCCAGTCTACGTTAGCTAACTCTGCCCTCATCCCACTGTAGTCCCCTTTGTTTAACCATAGTATGCTCGTTTGAGACACTACTTCCTCACCCTCAATCTGTATTACAAATTCAACCATACTGTGATCACTCATTCAGAGAGGATCTTTTACGAGGAGATCGTTTATTATGCCTGTCTCATTACACAGGACCAGATCTAAGATAGCTTGCTCCCTTGTAGGTTCTGTAACATACTGTTCTAAGAAACAATCCCATATGCATTCTATGAATTCCTCCTCCAGGCTACCCCGTGCAATTTGATTTGACCAATCGTTATGTAGGTTAAAATCCCCCATGATTACTGCCGTCCCTTTTTCACATGCCTCTATTATTCCCTTGATTATTGTCCGCCCCACCGTGAAGATATTATCTGGGGGCCTTTCAACTACGCCCACCAGTGACTTTTTCCCCTTACTATCTCTAATCTCCACCCACAATGATTCAACATTTTGTTCATTAGAGCCAATATCATCTCTCACAACTGCCCTGATATCATTCTTTATTAACAGAGCTACCCCACCTCCTTTCCCTTCTTGTCTATCCTTCCGAATTGTCAGATACCCCTGTATGTTTAATTCCCAGTCTTGGCCACCCTGCAACCACGTTTCTGTAACGGCCACCAAATCATACCCATTTGTAATGATTTGTGCCGTCAACTCATTTACTTTATTTCGAATGCTCCGTGCGTTTAGGTAGTGTGTTTTAATACTATTTTTTAAACCATGATTTTCAGTTTTGACCCCTCCTGCAGCCCCTTTATATTCATACATATTGTCCCTTCCTATCACCTTGTGGTTTACACTTACCCCAGTGCTACTCTGCTCTGCTGCCTCCTGCCTTTTGCATTCTTTCTTGGGGTCCTGTTCAGCTGCGCTCTCATCCACTATTGGGATGTTTTTAGTGTCTTCTACGTGAAGACCGATACAAAATATTTGTTCAACGTCTCTGCCATTTCCCTGCTCTCCTTTATTAATTTCCCAGTTTCATCCTCCAGTGGACCAACATTTACTTTAGCCACTCTCTTCCTTTTTATGTACCTGTAGAAACTCTTACAATCTATTTTTACATTTCGTGCTGGTTTACTTTCATAATCTATCTTCCCTCTCTATCATTTTTTGAGTCGTTCTTTGCTGGTTTTTATTGCACATCGCAACTTCTGCATTTTATACCTGGCTTCATTCAACACACCATAAATCTAAGATCATCTCACCAACAGCTTCCTACATTTCAGTGCAGCATGGAATCCATTTTGAACAAGATGCAAGTAGGCAGTGTACAGTTGATACAAATGCAAGTCAAAGTTTTCAGCTTTTGTTCAATGTAAAATATTTTGACATTCTCAACAACTTCTAGCTTTTAAAGGTACGAAAAGTCTACCCTTTTAACATGTACATTTTTACTTATGAAAGAAAAAAATTCAAAACTTATGACTACTTAAATATAATTACAGAACCACAAAAAATAATTGACAGTACACCGAGAAAAACACATATGTAACTGTGGTCCTACTAAGGCAAAAACACTGTTGTTGCCCTTATTAGTTCAAGTGAAAACAGTGTACACACCTTAAAAAACTTGTCAATCTTGTTCAAATTTATTCGCTTCTTGGCATCTAACTTGTATATATTGCTTACGGTTCCATCCATGAGGTACAGTCCAAAGCCCATCACCTAAAAGAAGTTCCCATGTTATTTTTAACCTTCCATATAACATAAAATACAACTCCATTGAAAAAAAACATTTTCAAAACCAAAAAATTAAAGCTTCTATTATATTATATTTGATGTAGACTTGGCAACTCAAAGTTATAATACAGACTTCTCATAATCCAGTCTTTTCATTGAGCTTTGCCAGGGAGTTCTACATATGCAATCATATGCAAAAGCAAAACTCTGCTCCCCAGTCAGTTCTGACAGCATGGGAGGGAAAAGCTGTAGCCATAGATTATTAAAAAGGTTTTGGAAAATGAACAGGTTAATCGGCGTTCAAGTTAGTGTTAATCCTGCACAGACACGAGAACAAATAACGGACAGCCACCTGATGTGCCTTACGCCACACAATATTGGAAGATTCGCGAGACCTGGCGGCAGCATCTGCCAACTCAGCAGAGCAGATGTGAAATATGTGGCAACTATACAACAAACACAAGAGCATAAATGGTTCTAACCAAGAATCATCAATCTATTATATATTAACACTGCAGCATTCCATCTCAGAATGCATTGAAAACTCATGTCAGACATTATCAATGGGAAAACCCATTTTAAAAGTGTTATCATTCACCTGCAGTACCGATTATGCCTGTAGGTGGCACTCTGGTATTGTTTGGTGCAATGTCCTTCACTGGTACTCTCTATTGGCAGTGAAACTTGGCATCCAATACCAATGTAGAGACAGAGGGTATGAGACTGCACTACCATGAAAGTGATTTTGCAATCAGTTCTTTTAGGAAAATCCAGCAATAGTAAAGGAACTGTTATTTTAACCTCTTTGCACAGGAAGCATAGACTTTAATTTCCAATTAAACACAGCAACTCCCTCACCCACATGAACCAGAAGTTCAATATCTGGAGAAAATACCCCCATAGTTCCCACCTAATCAACTCCTAATCCGCCAAATCGAAGAGCATCTTCCTGCAACCGATTAGGAAAATTTAAACCACAGGAGGCATTTCTCTCCACTTCCTGCTTCCCACAGAGCATGTAGTAAGGACCTAAGACTGTAGAAAACATTGCCATACCTACGCCCAACTAAGCAAAAAGTGGTCCCCAAACGGAACCTGAACTTTCTTTGACACAGCCGCCCTCCACACCAACCCCCCCCCCGCACCCCTCCGCTCCAACATAGGTTCAAAAGTCCTAATTGGAGTGTGCCAGGAAGTGATTGCTTGTGTCACATGTCTTGGCAGGTCAATGATGTGCTGCTTTCTCTGCTGCCACCGCCTACCAACCACACCCCCATGCCAGTGCAGAACTTTGCACCAGAGAGAATAGCAAACACCACTCTCTCCCCAGAAAATGTCCTTCTGGGAGAACAGCAAACTACCACACCCGTCACTGACCAGATATTCAGCAGCTGTGAGCACGAACCCCACTCCTCTCCAAACAAATAAAAGGGGAAAAAAAGAAACAGGCTTCTCATGTCCCAACAGAGGCAGAATTTGTGACCTGGGAGCCCGTCTTCCCCCCATCCCAAGCCAGAAACTAGGGCCTGGAAAGATGCTATCCGTCTAATCCCAGTAGAAAGTCAGTGCCTGGCATCAACCTAAACCTGAATTTTCTCCGCCCAAATCACCCCCGATCCCTCTTCTCTCCTCCAATCAACTCCCGCCAGCTCTCTCCCCTCTAACCTTGCTTAATCTGAATACTGCACATGGCCTTGACTCCCCATATGCAACATCACAAAAGATTGACATGCTGCAAATAAAGTTGTACGTAGATTCACCAAAGTCAGGGGTCAGACCTCCCTCCCACTTTTTCAGACATTGGGGAACCAGAGATCCAGCAATCTCTACCCTGCACACAGTAACTAAAAGTTTAGCATGTTCAGCTTGGTGATGTCTATTATATCCTATTTCCTGATGCAGCTCCCTCAGGGGGGGAAAAAAAAAAAAGAGTGTCTTTTCATTGCACAAATTTAATATATTTTTACTTCCTTACTGTAATAGAGAATAGTCCCAAATGCCATTTTCAAGTTATTCTAACATACTGTTATATTTCTAGTGCTAGACACCCAGCATTAAACTCAACTATTGTTTAAGAAAACAATGTAAATTATTATACATCTACTCAGTTACAGTACAATTTAGCACAAGTCATTATAACCCAAGTGTTGCACAGATTTAATTCCAGTTGGGTATATTTTGTACATCCAAACTGTTCAAAAATTTATTTTAGGGAAAAAATATGTACCTTGAGCAGCATGTGTTTCTCACCAGGAGTAAGATACATTCTGTTCTCATAATAATCAACACAAATATTTACAATGTCAGCAAGAAGCTCCTCATAGCCTGGAATGACTTCAAGTTGCTGCTGCAGCGACTGGAAAAGAGAACAGTACATGTTTAAGAAATGTATTTGCTACACATTACGAGAGTTTGCAGTTCAGATAGCACAAATCTACTGATAATTATTCGCTGCCCTCCCTCCACTGCTAATTTCTTGCCTCCTCTCCTGAAGGTAGTGACTTTTGCTGGGATGCATCTACAGCTCGTTGGCACCCAACGCAAGTCGGTATTCTTCCTGTGTGCGCGGAGACATGAAGCATCAGCAAGTTGCTCCACCTTGGGGGTGAAAAGGAAGGAGGCAATAGAGCCAAGCCCGAACCGATCACCAGACATTTACATGAGCACTTTCAAAGACGGATCGCCAGATAACATTCATCAGCAGGACTTGTACTTGATGTTTTCCCTTCTTGGTCTGGGAGCTGTGAAGCCAATTGCAGCTCTCTTTAGTACCCTGGTTGAGAACAGCTAACTCAGCAAAGACTGAACCCGAGATCTTCCTGGTTGGGAGGACGCCACAGAATGCATATACCGACCGAGCCAGAGAAGCAACTCAAGATGATTTCAACGTTAGAAAATAGTGTGTCAAAAAATGTAATTTCTTCCCCAAAAATTAAGTAGCATTCACATAGTCCCCTACAATTCTAATAGGCAGAACTCATTTCCACCAAGTAGAACCTTAGAAAATATCACGTGCCAGGGAAAGTGAAACAGGCTATTTTGCCACTAAACCATAAAGTATTGCACCATTATCTGGTGTTTTGGCCAGCTATACAAATATGAAACTCTTGTCCCATTTACAACTCCTCAAACACCAATAAATCAAGCACCATAAGCTGGTCTAAGCAAAAGACGTCCCAAAGCGCTTACAGCCTTTGTGATGTCATCACCACTATTGTAAGCTAATGTGGCAGCCAATTTGCACAAAGCAAGGTCCCACAAACAGCAACGAGTTGAAAGACCAGTTAATCTGCTGGCTGAGGAATGAATGTTGAACTACGACTCTTCGAAAAAATACGAAGATCTTTTACATTCACCGAACAGGCAGACTGGGAAATGGTTTGATGTCTTATCTGAAAGACGCACCCCTGAAAATGTGGCACTCCTTCAGAACTGTACTGAAATGTCAATCTAGGTCTATGTGCTCAAGTCCTGGAATGGATTTTGAATCCACACTTTCTAACTCAGAAGTGAAAACGTTAGCACTGAGTCATTTGTACACAAGTATTTATTCTCTAATACCTGTAATAATAAAGCTTTGTTTTATACAAATAATTATTTCTTCCACTTTTTCTCCCCTTTGTTTTTTTTACTCCATGTTTATTTTTATCCTTTATCTTCTTTTTGTGACAATATAGCTTAGTGAGTAGTAATCTGGATCAGAAGGTTGTGGGTTTGAGCCCCACAACAGCACATGATTGCATTAACAAAAGAGACACTCGAGTGGGGTACAGAGTGAATGCTGCTCTACAGATAATTCTGAAAGAACTTTAAATTAAAAGGTACATTTATCTGTTCAGGTGAATGTTAAATATCAAGTGGTAAAGAGAGCAGCGTGTTCTGGCCAACACTCCCCCCAACAAATACCACAAGAAACCAATAAACTGATGATTCTTCTCAATTCTGGTTGTGGGATTTTGCAGCTGCAGAACTTCTGCCATATTTGCCTACAGAACAGCCACTACACTCCAAATGTAATTCGGCATATGGAAAAACTGTATCAACACAAATGTTATTTCTTCCTTCAGTTTCTACTGTAAATTTTATGTCAATTTTCAAGTTCTTTTAAAAAATTTACTTACAGAATCATAGAATAATACAGCACTGAAGGAGGCCATTCAACCCGTGTCTGCACCAGCTCTTTCGAAGAGCAATCCAGTTAGTGCCACTCCCCCACTCTTTCCCCATATCCCTATAAACTTTTGTCCTTCAAGTATTTATCTTATTCCCTTTTGAAGGCTATTATTGAATCTGTATCCACCACACTATCAGGCAGTGCATTCTAAATCCTAACCACCGAGTAAAATATTTTTGCCTCTGGTTCTTTTACCAATCACCTTAAATCTGTACCCTCTCGTTATCGACCCTTCAGCCACTGGAAACAGTTTCTCTTTATTTACGCTATCTAAATCCTTCATGATTTTAAACACCTCTATCAAATCTCCCCTAAGCCTTCTCTGCTCGAAGAAGAAACACCCCAGCTTCTCTAGACTAACATGTAACTGTATTCCCTCATCCCTGGAACTTCATTTTGCTTATTTGTAAGACTTGATTTCTCCCTCCACTCTATTCTTGCCACCTCCATCAGCTCACAAACAAAAATACTTCTTCCACCCCGTTGATCTGGTCGAAGCTGCTGTTCCATACGGCACTATTTTATATAGGCTTTAAACTTTACACAAAAAAACGAAGTCAGAAATAACAGAATAACACAATGATAATATTTTGCATTAAGTACGTGAAGGCAAATTTGCAAGCAAACTAAGTTCCAAATAGCTTGTGCATTTAATGGGTACACTGGTACAGATGAGGAGGAACAACTTAACAATGGGTCCCTCTCAAGAGGCCCAATAAAAGCTACATCATCAAAATCAACTGTATACAACACATTTACCTGAGTAATTTTGTTGTGATTTGCAAGAAACATGGACAGATTTTGTGATTCTTGTATAGATTGTGGATCTGACATTTTACGAAGAAACTGAGCAGCTCTGAAACAAAGTTTAAACGCAGTGATTGATTCAAGGATTACCACATTATTGTACATGATCAAAATAACGACAAAATTAGAGCACGTGCAGATTATTTCAAATTTCTTCACATGTAGCTATCCCTTTCTACAAGAAACTGGAATTACCCCACCATTATGAAGCAGTCATTATTAATATGCAATTAGAGATTTAACAGAATTCAAAATGAAGAGTTAGTACTGCCCTCTGATGAAACTTAAGTTTATTGCAACAATGAATTGTACTGTCTGGATTGTTAGCAAAATGGGGCTAACAGCATAATGAGCATTTTCAATTCTCCCTCCTCTCTTTAGTTTCAAGGGTGGCAGTAATACTGGAAAGCACACCAACATGAAGCAGGATCCCCACAATCTGACCAACCTTTAGTCACAATTACAGTAGAGTACAGTATCTTAGTGCACAGACAAAAGACGCATTTTGTCAACAATGCATAAAATCACTTAACAGTTAATTTGATTTCTGTCCAACTAAATATCAGATATTGTAGGTACTTCTGAATTTATCAGAGACTACGCAAACCTATATTGTCCCCTAAATCATTCTGCAGGTAAAAGGAACAGATTAGTTATGTAAATTTGACTTTTTAAACTAAATTTAATAATGTCCATCAAACGTCTAACGTTTACAATAGAATCCATTTTTTCTTCCAATTTAAATGTTGCCTTTCCCTTCTAGAGCAGAGAACTAGTTAGGAATTACACATGTGGCACTGCTGAACATGCCCCAGCATTTCCCCCCCCACCCCCCTCCCCCAACACCCCCATCAGGGAAAGCACCTCGATAGGTGCCTCTACTGAAGTTGAAACCCCACTGCAAAATAAGTGCATGGATTAATATTCATCAACCGAGTACACCAATGCTGCTCATTGCCAGAAAACCTTCAAGTCTTCTTACTTGAGTAAAGTAACGATAGAAAGTGGAAAAAATATAATTTCTATTTTCAGGAAATTGCTCCCTACACCTGATAAAGTTGCACAATTCATTCTCTTCTCACACTTCTACCAGATGTATCAAATACAATTGTTCAATTAAATTTGACAAGGCATTCCTCAAAGTATTGTTTCTAAAACCGATAAAATAATTTATACAAATTCCAGACTCTAGGGACTCAAGTCTCGGCTCGAGTTTCTCCTATTTTTTTACTAGTTTAATATGGAGTATCTTAGAAATTGCAATTCTCTGCATTTAGTTTGCTCCAATTCCAGTTAGTTAGAATAGTTTCTATTTAGAACAGGTTTTCTTCCAAAAGGGGGCGCTACCAGCCACTTACGCCTGTTTTGCAAGTTTAGGCAGCGAAAACTTACTCCAAACTAACTTAGAATGGAGCAAGTGTAGATTTTTGTATGCTCAGAAAAACCTTGCCTACATTTTAGGAATTAGGCGCAGGGAGTGAGAGATAGGGCGGGGGGGGGGGGGGCGGGGGGTGGCAGTTAGAGGGAAGTTTGGGGATTTTACAAGCATTTAACACTTCACTTTTACCAATAAAGAGCCATCATCAATAATAAATGATAAATAAATCAATAAATCAACCAATCAAAAAAAATTTTAAAAATTTAATTTTTTTTAAATAATTAAAAAAATCAATAAATAAAAATTTTAAAGTTTCTACTCACCTACTGCAGAGCGGGAGCCCTCCAACAGCCTGCTGAAGAGCTGCTCGGGTGGGCCCTGCCGCCGACGAGGACTTCAGGCGGGGCCCGCCCCAGGAGATGCCGGTCGGGCCCGCCGCGAAAGAGGTAGGGGCAGTCAGGCTACTTGGCCCGGGATAGGGGCGATGTCCCTTCGGCCAGGGATAGGGTCATCGCCCAGAGACAAGACGCGCTGGGAGGGCCAGGAGCTACTGCGCACACGTGCAACTGCCGACACTCTTTTTGGCGCAGGGCTGTAGCTCCGCCCCAAACAGCTCCTGCTGCGCCGCGCCAAGCTGAAAACGGCCCAACATATATCCAAGAATCGCGAGGTAAGTATTCGGTGCAATTTCTGGTCCACAAATTAGGTAGGCCTCTCTTGATGTACGCTGTTCTAGCGGGGTCCGAAACTTGAGCCCTATGTATCCACATACTTTTGCTTTTAGAAGAAAAATATTACAAAATGAAGACTCACCGTTTGTATGCAGAGTGGTCATTTTTCACACTGCATTTCATGTTCTTCAACTCATCCAATACTGCAAACATGTTAATGAATTTGCCCAGTGTGAGAAGGTATGCTTCTGAAACAAAGTCTCTCCTCCTCTCCGTATGACAGAGTCTCTTCATCTCATTACAAAACCGGTCAATTGCATTGCGCTGTTGAATACAACCAAATGAAGTTATGGGCGTAAATCAAGTTTATGTACATACTTTAAATGCATCTCCAGCACTTGCAAAAAACAAAGCAAAACTAAATTTAATACTGTCGGTTAGATTTACAGATGATACCAAACCTGCTGAGCGGAGGGAGGTGGGCTGGGAGACGGTGTCAAAAGAGAAAGGCAGCAAGTTTCTGTTGAAGCAGCCAAACTAACAAAGGACAATATTTGCAAGTGGAAGAACAGTGCAATATGATGAAATCTAATACAAGGTCTCAGGTATTAGAAGAAATAAAATGTGTGGCATACTTAATAAATGGCATTAAACTAGCTAGTGGGGAGGCTGCAAGAAGCTCAGAGAATGATGGTGGACTCACTGGCCATGTCCAGTCACTGCAAAACAGCAATCGACAAAGTGAGCAGAATGAGATATTCTATTGATTTGGCTTCATGAAGAAGCTTTAAATTTTCTGATGAGAACGATGAGGAGGCAGAGAAGGACAACGCATTTATAATCGCATCTTTAAATGTGGAAAAAACCCATAGCAATTCACTGAAGAGGAAAGAAGTAGGCAATGAGCTGCGTGGGAGGCTTAGCAGAAGTGACCAAAAGCTTCATCAAAGATTTGAGATGGCTTTCAAAGTGGAGTTGCAGGTGGAGAGGAAGAGGGTGTAAGAATATTGGTATGTTCTCACATTACTTTTGCTTCTAACAAAGACGAAACAATAATAGACAAAATTGCTTTGCATTGTGTTCTCGAAAAGCCTGTCCTTTCCCCTGAATGATGCTGATAACATTAGAGAAAGATGAATTTCAGCAACATGGACATTGTACTATGAAAATAGACACATATAAATAAATAAGCTAGTTGGAGAAATATTGAGTTTAAAGAATGAAGATTGAAAATAAGCTTTTAATCACAACAGAGGGTAGTCTAAGGGCTGGGAATTGCTGAAATAGAAAAGGCAATATGCTGCTTTGAGAGCATGCATCAAAGGTTGTTTACAATAAAGCTATGGCTCAGGGAAAGCAATGATAGGAAGTAACAGTAAGGTGTGAAAAGGCATAGAGGTGTCTCATCTCTGTTCGACAATCAGTTCCAACGACTGGGTCGTCATAAAACATCGGGTAGTGTTGCATACAGCCGGAAGTAGAGCACAAAGGAACAGAGAGGCAGCGGCATAAAAAGAGCAGGAGCAGAGAAAATCAAACAGCGACATCACAGGAGAGCAGGTAGGTGATTGGTTGGTGAGTATTACAGCTTTTCTTTGCTTTCTAAGTTAGGGAAGGGGGTTATATTAAAGCTGAGAAACTGCAACTTGCTAATACTTATATTAATAACTTAAAACAAAAAATAATTAAACAAAACTAAAATATCGATTGAATCAAAGATTTAACTAATTCATTAATAAATAAGAGGTTAGAGATGCAGGGCAGGTGGTGTGCCGTAACTGCGGCATGTGGGGGCTGGTGGAGAGCATCACGATCCCAAGCAACCACATCGGCAGTAAGTGTCTGCCACTTGAGGAACTTCGGCTCAGCGTTGTTGAACTGGAGTACGAACTGCAGACATTGCGATGCATCAGGGAGGGGGAAGAGTTACCAGGACACTTTGCTCCTTGAGGCAGTCACGCCCTTAGGGTTCAGTATTGCTTTAGAGTTCATCAATGGTCAGGGACAGGAAGGTACGGGGACCCAGGATGCAGTGATGGAGGAGCCTCAGCCTTTGACCCTGTCCAACAGGTACAAGGTACTTGCTCCCTGTATGGATGAGGAAAAGGACTGCAGGGAGAATGGGCAAATAGGGATCAAGGGGTATGGCGAGAAAGCAGGAATGGGGTACTAAAGTTGCATGTTCAGCCATGAACTCATTGAATAGCGGTGCAGGCTCGAAGGGCCGAATGGCCTACTCCTGCACCTATTTTTTAATGTTTCTATGTTTCTAAACTGACCACGGCACCATGGTACAGGGGACCATCCAAGTGGGGGGAGAAGGAATGTGGTAGTGGTTGGGGACAATATAGTCAGGAGGAGAGATACTGTTCTCTGCAGCCGCGACAGGGAGTTCCGGAGGTTGTGTTGCCTGCCTGGTGCCAGGATTCAGGATATCTCCTCGCGGCTGGAGAAGAAATTGGAGGGGGTGGGGGAGGATCCATGTAGGAACCAATGACATAGTTAGAACTAAGAATTAGTTTCTGCTGAGGGAATTTGAGAAGCTAGGGTCTAAATTACTAAGCAGAACCTCAAGGGTAATAATCACTGGATTACCACCTGAGCCACGCGAAAATTGGCATAGGGTCAAGTAGATCGGAGAGTTAAATGCATGGCTCAAAGAGTGGTGTGGGAGGAAGGGGTTTCAATTCATGGGGCACTGGCATCAGTACTGGGGAAAGAGGGAGCTGTTCGTCAGGACAGGCTCCACTGGGACCAGCGTCTTGGAGAATTGAATAATTAGGGCTGTAGATAGAGCTTTAAACTAAAATAAATGGGGGGCTGGGGGAAGTCAGGTGAGGGGAAATATAGATACAGATTTGGGTGTCCTTGTGCAAAAAACAAAGCTAACATGCAGGTACAGCAAGCAATAAGGAAGGTAAAGGGCATATTGTCCTTTATTGCAAGAGGGTTGGACTATAAGAGTAAGGAAATCTTGCTACGACTGTACAAGGCCTTGGTGAGATCACACCTGGAGTTCTGTGCAGTTTGGTCTCCTTATCGAAGGAAGGTGATACCTGCCTTGGAGGCGATGCAACATAGCTTCACCAGATTGATTCCTGATTGATTGGTGAGAGGGCTGTCTTATGATGAAAGATTGTGTAGAATGAGCCTATGCTCTCTGAAGTTTAGAAGAATGACAGGTGATCTCATTGAAATATACAAGATTCTGAAGGGGATTGACAGGGTAGATGCGGAGAGGTTGTTTCCCCTGGCTGGAGTGTCTAGAACTAGGGAACACAGACTCAGGATAAGGAGTAGGCCATTTAAGACAGAGATGAGGAGGAATTTCTTAACTCAGAGGATTGTGAATCTTTGGAATTCTCTGCCCCATTGGGCTGTGGTGCTGATTCTCTGAATATAGAAACATAGAAAATAGGTGCAGGAGTAGGCCATTCGGCCCTTCGAGCCTGCACCACCATTCGATAAGATCATGGCTGATCATTCCCTCAGTACCCCTTTCCTGCTTTCTCTCCATACCCCTTGATCCGCTTAGCCTTAAGGGCCATATCTAACTCCCTCTTGAATATATCCAATGAGCTGGCACCACCAACTCTCTGCGACAGGAAATTCCACAGGTTAACAACTCTGAGTGAAGAAGTTTCTCCTCATCTCAGTCCTAAATGGCCTACCCCTTATCCTAAGACTGTGTCCCCGGTTCTGGACTTCCCCAACATCGGGAACAATCTACCCGCATCTAACCTGTCCCGTCCCATCAGAATCTTGTATGTTTCTATGAGATCCCCTCTCATCCTTCTAAACTCCAATGTATAAAGGCCCAGTTAATCCAGTCTCTCCTCATATGTCAGTCCTGCCATCCCGGGAATCAGTCTGGTGAACCTTCGCTGCACTCCCTCAATAGCAAGAACGTCCTTCCTCAGATTACTGAACACAATATTCCAGGTGAGGCCTCACCAAGGCGTCCTGTACAACAGCAGTAAGACCTCCCTGCTCCTATATTCAAATCCCCTAGCTATGAAGGCCAACATACCATTTGCCTCCTTCACCACCTGCTGTACCTGTATGCCAATTTTCAATGACTGATGAACCATGACACCCAGGTCTCATTGCACCTCCCCTTTTCCTAATCTGCCACCATTCAGATAATATTGTCTTCGCGTTTTTGCCCCCAAAGTGGATAACCTCACATTAATCCACATTATACAGCATCTGCCATGCATTTGCCCACTCACCTAACCTGTCTAAGTCACCCTGCAGCCTCTTAGCGTCCCCCTCACAGCTCACACCACCACCCAGTTTAGTGTCATCTGCAAACTTGGAGATATTACACTCAATTCCTTCATCCAAATCATTGATGTATATTGTAAAGAGCTGGGGTCCCAGCACTGAGCCCTGCGGCACTCCACTAGTCACTGCCTGTCATTCTGAAAAGGCAACGTTTATCCCGACTCTCTGCTTCCTGTCTATCAACCAGTTCTCTATCCACGTCAGTATATTACTCCCAATACCATGTGCTTTGATTTTGCACACCAATCTATTGTGTGGGACCTTGTCAAAAGTCTTTTGAAAGTCCAAATACACCACATCCACTGGTTCTCCTTTGTCCACTCTACTAGTTACATCCTCAAAAAACTCCAGAAGATTTGTCAAGCATGATTTCCCCTTCATAAATCCATGCTGACTTGGACCGATCCTGTCACTGCTTTCAAATGCGCTGCTATTTCATCCTTAATAATTGATTCCAACATTTTCCCCACCACTGATGTCAGGCTAACCGGTCTATAATTACCCGCTTTCTCTCTCACTCCCTTTTTAAAAAGTGGTGTTACAGTAGCTACCTTCCAGTCCATAGGAACTGATCCCGAGTCGATAGACTGTTGGAAAATGATCACCAATGCATCCACTATTTCGAGGGTCACTTCCTTCAGTACTCTGGGATGCAGGCTATCAGGCCCCGGGGATTTATCGGCCTTCCGCCCCAGCAATTTCCATAACACAATTTCCCGCCCAATAAGGATATCCTTCAGTTCCTCCTTCTCACTAGACCCTCGGTCCCCTAGTACTTCCGGAAGGTTATTTGGGTCTTCCTTCGTGAAGACAGAACCAAAGTATTTGTTCAATTGGTCTGCCATTTCTTGGTTCCCCTTTCTAAAGTCACCTGAATCCGACTGCAAGGGACCTATGTTTGTCGTCACTAATCTTTTTCTCTTCACATATCTGAAGAAGCTTTTACAGCTTTTTATGTTCCCGGCAAGCTTCTTCTCGCACTCTATTTTCCAACTCTTAATTAAACCCTTTGTCCTCCTCTGCTGAATTCTAAGTTTCTCCCAGTCCTCAGGTTTGCTGTTTTTTCTGGCCAATTTATATGCCTCTTCCTTGGATTTAAAACTATCCCTAATTTCCCTTGCTAGCCATGGTTGAGCCACCTTCCCCGTTTTATTTTTATTCCCGACAGGGATGTACAATTGCTGAAGTTCATCCATGTGATGTTTAAATGTTTGCATTGCCTATCCACCGTCAACCCTTTAAGTATCATTTGCCAGACTATTCTAGCCAATTCACACCTCAAACCATCGAATTCACCTTTCCTTAAGTTCAGGACCCTAGTTTCTGAATTAACTGTGTCACTCTCCATCCTAATAAAGAATTCTACCATGTTATGGTCACTCTTCCCCAAGGGGTCTCGCACAACAAGATTGCTAATTAGTCCTTTCTCATTACACATCACCCAGTCTAGGATGGCCAGCTCCCTGGTTGGTTCCTCGACATATTGATCTAGAAAACCATCCCGAATACACTCCAGGAAATCCTCCTCCACCGCATTGCTACCAGTTTGGTTAGCCCAACCTATATGTAGATTAAAGTCACCCATGATAACTGCTATACCTTTATTGCATGCATCCCTAATTTCTTGTTTGATGCTGTCCCCAACCTTACTATTACTGTTTGGTGGTCTGTACACAACTCCCACTAGCGTTTTCTGCCACTTGGTAAACGGCAGCTCCACCCATACCGATTCCACATCATCCAAGCTAATGTCCTTTCTTATTATTGCATTGACTGAGATAGAGTTTTGTAGTCTAGGGGAATCAAAGGATATGGCGATCAGGCGGGAAAGTGATGTTGAAGTCAATGATCAGCCATGATCTTACTGAATGGCAGAGCAAGCTCAAAAGTCCATGTGGCCTACTCCTGCTCCTATTTCTTATGTTCTTATAAAGAAAATGGTACAACAAAGCGATAGTGTTTTTACTTCGAGACCCGATGGTATGAATAAGCTAGGAGAAGCCACCTTCACTGTACCTCACTAAAATCCATGCACGAGTGATTAGACTTAAGGCTGAAGTGCACCACTCTGTATAGATGCTTACGATTAATGTTATGTCAATAATAAAGGAAGTGAATTATCAAACATATTACTCTCTCTAGCTTCATGAATCTGCTTAAAAGGTGAAGGATTTATCCAATGGAGGGTTTTGGGGATAGCGTTTCAGCAAGTAGGCTCAAGGTTTTGGAAGGAATGTGGGAGAGAAGAGGAATGCACTGGAGACCAAGGTTAGTTTGGGGATGGGATGGGGAAGTTAGGTTAGATAGGTGGTTGAAGAAAAAGGAGGATGAAATGAAATGAAAACAGAACAGGCACATAGGATTAGGACCACTGTTTGTGCAGAGAATGAACACCAACATGACCTTGGTTGAGCAGAACAGCCTGTTTTCTGTAATATAATTTCTATGTAATTTCATGAATGCCAGCAAGGACAGGAGCGAAGGGTGAATGCGACTTAATGCGGAACAGAATGCAGGTGGCAGAGTTTTGTACAATTTAGAGTTTATGGAGGGTGGCAAGCAAGAACATTACAAGGGAAGTCAGGTCTAGCGTTGAAAAAGATTTTGGCAGCAGTGGAGGTAATGCAGAGGTGGAAGCTGTCTTGATGCTCAGTAGGATATGGGGTTCGAATTTCACCTCTGAATCAAACAGAACAGCTGCATGCTGTCTGGTTCAGCTTGAGCAAACAGCTAGGGAGGGAGATGGAGTGGATTTCAAGTGTGGATTGTTTTATTGAAGAGGCAGAGAACAATGGCCTCAGTCTTCCCAAAGTCGATATGTAGAATATTCATCCGTAACTTAAATGGCAGACAAACAGTCTGACAGTACAGAGATGGTCGCGAGAATAAGGGAACTAGTAGAGAGGTAAAGCAATGTGGAAGATGACCCAGTATCAATGGATGTGTCATTTAAATAAGGATGGTGAACTCTGGTGGGTGGCCATGCAAGAGCTGGAGATGAAGCCATGCTGGCTGTATTTAGATATGCAGGATATCTAGTCACTGAAGCACAGGGAAACACATTCAAGGCTGATCCCTGGTGTCAAGAGGCTTGACTTACTGAAAAAATATTTGAAAAAGCTGGAGACAGATTGAACCAAACAGCTCACAACCTCAGGGTCCAATTTGACCCTGAGCTAAGCTTCCAACTCCACATCCTCCCCATCATAAAGACCACCGACTTCCACCTCCTTAATAATGCCCATCTCTGCCCATGCCTCAGTCCATGTACTGCTGAAACCATCATTATATGCTTTTGCTACCTCCAGACTCGATTAATCCAATGCTCTCCTGGCCGGCCTCCCACGAAAAGGCTAGTACATATAGATGCTTATTAGAGGCTTTACATCCAGGTTGGTGGGGAATACTGAATGGAATGCCTCAGGGTTCGATGTTAGGACTGCCACTATTTCTAATTTATGTGAATGACTTCGACTCATGAAACCCTATGAAAATTGGCCAAATTTGTGGACACTATCAAATTAGGAGGCAACTTAGAAATTACAGAATGAGTACAAGAAAACTTGCAAGTGGAAAGAATAATAGATGTAGTTTAGTTGAGACAAATGTAATGTCCTGCACAGAGGAAGAAAAAAAAATGGACAGCATACACATTTCATGAATGGTGTTCAAATAGCTACGGATGGAGTTGAAAAAGATAGGCGTCTTAATTGACATTTCCACCCAATATAGAACAGTCAAAAAAGCCAATAGAAAGCTAAACTAAAATAAAAACAGAAAATGCTGGAAATACTCAGGTCAGGGAGCATCTATAGAGAGAAACAAAGTTACACTTCAGGTTGATGACTTTTCATCAGAACTGGAAAAAGTTAGAGATGTAACAGGTTTTAAGTATAAAGGCACACTTTGTTGTATCATTTTCTTTTTAAGAACATAAGAAATAGGGCAGGAGGAAGAAAGAACAAAAGGGAAGATCTGTGATCGGCAGGAGAGATTAAATGATAAAAGGGATGATGGTGCAAGCCTAAAGGGGTGGTAATGGGACAAATAAAAAAAAAACTAAAGGTGAGTCTCGAGGAACTGAAAGTAACAAAAGCAGAATCATTACCAGCAACTGCTGTCCGAAAAAAATGCGAGCTGGGTTATGATCAGAATGTTAAACTATATTGCAACAATAGAATACCAGTCAAAGGAGGTCACGATCAAACTGCACCGTTTTCTGGTCAGACCACGCCTTGAGTACTGTGTCCAGTTCTGGAAGCATTTAAGCCCTGGAGGCAGAGCAAAGAAGAGCCACAAAGCAGATCCCCAACCTTAGAGGTATGATTTGTGAAGAAACACTGGAGATACATGGGCTTTTCAATTTTGAAGAAAGATGTCCAAGGTGATTTTAATGAGATATAAAGTAAGGTTGCGTTTATTTCCAACATCAGATTTCTGATTGGTCACCTTGGAGAACAAGACACATCCAACAGTTTCTCTGGAATGTGTAATTAGATTCTGCCTGCCTAAGTAATCAAGTACTTGGTACCAACGACATAGGTAAAAAAAGTGATGAGGTCCTACGAGACAAATTTAAGGAGCTCGGAGCTAAATTAAAAAGTAGGACCTCAAAAGTAGTAATCTCGGGATTGCTACCAGTGCCACGTGCTCGTCAGAGTAGGAATCGCAGGATAGTGCAGATGAATACGTGGCTTGAGCAGTGGTGCAGCAGGGAGGGATTCAAATTCCTGGGGCATTGGAACTGGTTCTGGGGGAGGTGGGACCAGTACAAACCGGATGGTCTGCACCTGGGCAGGACCGGAAGCAATGTCCTAGGGGGAGTGTTTGCTAGTGCTGTTGGGGAGGAGTTAAACTAATGTGGCAGAGGGATGGGAACCAATGCAGGGAGACAGAGGGAAACAAAATGGAGACAGAAGCAAAAGACAGAAAGGAGATGAGTAAAAGTGGAGAGCAGAGAAACCCAAGGCAAAAAACAAAAAGGGGCAATGTACAGCAAAATTCTAAAGGGTCAAAGTGTAATTAAAAAGGCAAGCCTAAAAGCTCTGTGCCTCAATGCGAGGAGTATTCGGAACCCAGGAGAGGGCTCTGAGCTAGTTAGAGTGGGTGAGAGCGCAGATGAACAGGACCCCAAGAAAGAATGCAAAAGGCAGGATGCAACAGAGCAGAGTAGCACTGGGGTAAGTGTAAACCACAAGGTGATAGGAAGGGACAATATGTATGAATATAAAGGGGCTGCAGGAGGGGTCAAAACTGAAAATCATGGTTTAAAAACTAGTATTAAAACGCTCTACCTAAACGCACGTAGCATTCGAAATAAAGTAAATGAGTTGACGGCACAAATCATTACAATTGGGTATGATTTGGTGGCCATTACAGAAACGTGGTTGCAGGGTGGCCATGACTGGGAATTAAACATACAGGGGTATCTGACAATTCGGAAGGATAGACAAGAAGGGCAAGGAGGTGGGGTAGCTATGTTAATAAAGAATGATATCAGGGCAGTTGTGAGAGATGATATTGGCTCTAATGAACAAAATGTTGAATCATTGTGGGTGGAGATTAGAGATAGTAAGGGGAAAAAGTCACTGGTGGGTGTAGTTTATAGGCCCCCAAATAATAACTTAACTGGGGCGGACAATAATCAAGGGAATAATGGAGGCATGTGAAAAAGGAACGGCAGTAATCATGGGGGATTTTAACCTACATATCGATTGGTCAAATCAAACTGCACGAGGTAGCCTGGCGGAGGAATTCAGAGAATGCATACGGGATTGTTTCTTAGAACAGTATGTTACAGAACCTACAAGGGAGCAAGCTATCTTAGATCTGGTTCTGTGTAATGAGACAGGAATAATAAACGATCTCCTAGTAAAAGATCCTCTCGGAATGAGTGATCACAGTATGGTTGAATTTGTAATACAGATTGAGGGTGAGGAAGTAGTGTCTCAAACGAGCGTACTATGCTTAAACAAAGGGGACTACAGTGGGATGAGGGCAGGGTTGGCTAATGTAGACTGGGAACATAGACTAAACGGTGGCAGAATTGAGGAACAGTGGAGGACTTTTAAGGAGCTCTTTCATAGTGCTCAACAAAAATATATTCCAGTGAAAAAGAAGGGCGGTAAGAGAAGGGATAACCAGCTGTGGATAACCAAGGAAATAAAGGAGAGTATCAAATTAAAAACCAATGTGTATAAGGTGGCCAAGGTTAGTGGGAAAATAGAAGATTGGGAAAATTTTAAACAACAGCAAAGAATGACTAAGAAAGCAATAAAGAAAGGAAAGATAGATTACGAAAGTAAACTTGCGCAAAACATAAAAACAGATAGTAAAAGCTTTTACCGATATATAAAACGGAAGAGAGTGACTAAAGTAAATGTTGGTCCCTTAGAAGATGAGAAGGGGGATTTAATAAAGGAAAATGTGGAAATGGCTAGGACTTAAAAAAATTATTTTGCTTCGGTCTTCACAGTGGAAGACACAAAAACCATGCCAAAAATTGCTGGTCACGGGAATGTGCGAAGGAGGATCTTGAGACAATCACTGTCACTAGGGAGGTAGTGCTGGACAGGCTAATGCGACTCAAGGTAGATAAGTCCCCTGGTCCTGATGAAATGCATCCCAGGGTATTAAAAGAGATGGCAGAAGTTATAGCAGATGCATTCAAAAAAGAATTAGATGTAGTCCTTACTACTAGGGGGATCAAGGGGTATGGCGAGAAATCAGGAATGGGGTATTGAAGTTGCATGTTCAGCCATGAACTCATTGAATGGCGGTGAAGGCTCGAAGGGCTGAATGGCCTACTCCTGCACCGATTTTCTATGTTTCTATGTTTCATTCGTTATAATCATGTTTAACTAATTTACTGGAATTCTTTGAGGATATAACGAGCATGGTGGATAGAGGTGTACCGATGGATGTGGTATATTTAGATTTCCAAAAGGCATTCGATAAGTTGCCACACAAAAGGTTACTGCGGAGTCAGAGGAAATGTATTAGCATGGATCGAGAATTGGCTGGCTAACAGAAAGCAGAGAGTCGGGATAAATGGGTCCTTTTCGGGTTGGAAATTGGTGGTTAGTGGTGTGCCACAGGGATCGGTGCTGGGACCACAACTGTTTACAATATACATAGATGACCTGGAAGAGGGGACAAAGTGTAGTGTAACAAAATTTGCAGATGACACCAAGTTAAGTGGGAAAGCGGGTTGTGTAGAGGACACAGGGAGGCTGCAAAGAGATTTAGATAGGTTAAGCGAATGGGCTAAGGTTTGGCAGATGGAATACAATGTCGGAAAATGTGAGGTCATCCACCTTGGGGGGGAAAAAAAAAAACAGTAAAAGGGAATATTATTTGAATGGGGAGAAATTACAACATGCTGCGGTGCAGAGGAACCTGGGGGTCCTTGTGCATGAATCCCAAAAAGTTAGTTTGTAGGTGCAGCAGGTAATCAGGAAGGCGAATGGAATGTTTGCCTTCATTGCGAGAGGGATGGAGTACAAAAGCAGGGTATTGGTGAGGCCGCAGCTGGAGTACTGCGTGCAGTTTTGATCACCTTACTTAAGGAAGGATATACTAGCCTTGGTGGGGGTACAGAGACAATTCACTAGGCTGATTCCGGAGATGAGGGGCTTACCTTATGATGATAGATTGAGTAGACTGGGTCTTTACTCGTTGGAGTTCAGAAGGATGAGGAGTGATCTTATAGAAACATTTAAAATAATGAAAGGGATAGACAAGATAGAGGCAGAGAGGTTGTTTCCACTGGTCGGGGAGACTAGAACTAGGGGGCACAGCCTCAAAATACGGGGGAGCCAATTTAAAACCGAGTTGAGAAGGAATTTCTCCTCCCAGAGGGTTGTGAATCTATGGAATTCTCTGCCCAAGGAAGCAGTTAAGGCTAGCTCATTGAATGTATTCAAATCACAGGTAGATAGATTTTTAACCAATAAGGGAATTAAGGATAATGGGGAGCGGGCGGGTGAGTGGAGCCGAGTCCACGGCCAGATCAGCCATGATCTTTTTGAATGGCGGAGCAGGCTCGAGGGGCTAGATGGCTTACTCCTGTTCCTAATTCTTATGTTCTTATGTTCTTATGAAGCCAGTAAAAGGCATAATTAGTACTGATATCAGCAAGACTTCCTTTACACTGAATGAATCAATATATGGAATAGATCCCCAAATAGAGTAGTGGAGGCGAAAACCCTGGAATCATTTCAATAATTGGATGCTACAATGGGTGTACTTTACAGCCATTCTGCATATATAAGCAAAGGTGGTCCAAATGAGCCTCCTCATCCATAATTATCCTTTGATTGCATACCTGGAAATACATGAAATTCATCAGTTTTGTGACCTCTGGCTCAAGGACTTCCACTGTCTTTTCATAAATTTCTACTCTGTTAGGCTGTTCGTTGCATTTAACCTGCAGGAAAAACAGAACTGTGAATCCGATTTATTAAATAACAATGATCCAGAGTGCTGTAAATATCCCTTCAGCCCATTCTGAAATAGCCAACCCCTTTCAGAAGGAGGAAATAATACAAAAAAAACATCAACAGAATAGCAGCAAATTATGGTTTTGGCTTTTGTCGAGGGTCACTTGAAGCAGAGGGGGTAAATTATTTCTCAGATTAAAATCTTAATTTGAACTAAAAGTATTAATTTGCTAAAGGACGCAATAGTAATTATTGCAAAATGAGAACATTTGACCACATCAAAGGACGCAGCTTTCAATGACAAAAATCTAAGTTTTCCTTTTGATATTATAAAAGTTGCTGAATTTAGAACTTACTGCAATGTGCTGACCAAAAAGGTCTTTTACAACACGTCTCACGGAGCAGCTGCTTTGGGTTAACAGATACATTCACAAACACATGGTGTGTCTCTGCTTGTAAAAGGAACCCAAACTCGCTAAGAGGAAGTCGCTTGAGATTTGACTGAAAATTGATGAGCATATTTTTTCTTTCTTAATAAAGTTGACAATCAAATGCTCTCAGACATCAATTACTACCCCACCCCTTTTCATCAGCACTCCGAGGGAATTGGGCCATATTTGTAAAGGATTTAAAAAATAATACTGGTATTGGTGCATTCTTGTTAAAATGAGCTCCAACAAACCAGTATTGCAATACCTGAGGAATGGCTCTTGAACAACTTCTCCAAGTGTACAGCATAACAGCATACTCCTGCCCCTCCTCTAGCATTTCATTCTGAAAGCAAAAGAGAAATTGCAAAGTCAGTGTTATACAGTGACTCTGTGAACCACAATTTGAGCAAAGCGGAATAAGTGCTTATTTAGTACACTGTTGGTTCTCCGAGTAGGTTAACAAATGTGCTAAAAGAAATGCTGATTTAGAAACAATTAGATTCACAAAATAAGGCTGCATTTTGAAAGATTTAACACCAGTTGAGTGCTTGCTTGCTATATGTACCCTTAAAAATAAAACCATGGAAAAATTTGCATTAAATAGCATTTTCACAGGAAATCCCAAAGCATTTTACAGCCCACTTTTGAAGCGATGTCACTGCCAACAGCAAATTTGCACACAGCAGGTCACACAAGCAGCAAATGCTTCAAATGATCACTTAATTTATTTTAATGCTGTGGGATAAATGTTAGCCAGGACAGTGGGAGAACTTCCCGCTCTTCAAATAGTGCCAAGGACATTTTTTTAAGTCCATCTGAACAGGCGGTTTTAATGGCCCCAAGTTTCCACATGATTTGCTCCTGATTTTTAGGAGCAACTGGTGTAGAACGGAGTATCTTAGAAATCGGAATTCTCCACATTTAGTTTGCTCCAGTTCTAGTCAGGTAGAACAGTTTCACTTTGGAACAGAATTTTTTTTCAAAAGGGGGCGTGTCCGGCCACTTACGCCTGATTTCAAAGTTTCGTGAGTGAAAACTTACTCCAAACTAACTTAGAATGGAGTAAGTGAAGATTTTTGTACGCTCGAAAAAACCTTGTCTTCACTTTAGAAAATCAGGCGTAGGGAACGAGGTGGGGGGGAGGGGGGGGGGGGGAAGGGAAGTCATTAAATTCTACAATCAATCCTGAGTTATACTTATACAAATATTATACAAATAAATCCAACCTGAATAAAAATTTATAAGCAAAGAAAAGATTAAATAAACCATGTTCCTACCTGTGCGAAAGTGCTTCAGGCAGGCCTTTCATGTTGGAGACAGGCAGCGGTGTGGCGTCAGTGTCTCGACGGCAGCGGCAGCAAGCTTCGTGAGCTGCAGTGCTTGAGGCAGGCCTTCATTCTCTTTGTGGCTGGCCGCGAAGAAGCAACACCGGACGGACCCGAGGCCATTCGGCCATGAGATATCAGCGGCGTCAGTGGCTGGCCGGCAGCCGAAGAATCAGTGGACCGATGTGAGGCCATTCGGCCATGAGATAGCAGCGGCGTCAGTGGCTGGCCGGCAGCCGAAGAATCAACGCAGGACACACGCAGCTCATTAAGGTTCTTGAGGCCATTCGGCCACGCTTTAGGGGCGGCGTCAGTGGCTGGCCGGCAGCCAAAGAATCAGCAGCGGACGGACGTGAGGCCATTCGGCCATAGGATATCAGCGGCGTCAGTGGCTGGCCGGCAGCCGAAGATACAGCAGCAGCCTTCGAGCTGTGAGGGGGACTGAGGCCATTTGGACAGGGAGAGGCAGCCACATCGACAGTTTTATATTTAAATTTGCAGAATGGGTGCTGCATTGTCAACACCACGTATTATTGCAAAGTTGAATTGGCACTCTTATTTCTCCAAACACACAGTCCTTAATTTGCATGCACCAATGCAGCACCGGTTCTGCAAGTTTAGCAGTGAAAAGCTGAACTCACTGATTTCAGGTGATTTATTCAGCAGTGCTGCTAAAAGCACTCCCTCACACAGAAATATAAAAAAAAATTAAATTACAAGCCTTTGCAGGGGTCCAAGAAACAAATCTTCACTTTTTCTGCAGTATTTTTAAAAATGGCCGAGTGCCAATGTTTGTGTGAGACTGCGCGTGCGCGCACGCGAAGGGTTGCCGGCACCACGAAGGCTAATTTAAAATTGTACCCGCCCCCTGCTGCTTAGAAAATCTGCGCGAGTGTTAGGCTCCGCCCCCTGCTGCGAAGAGCGCGCCGCGCCAAGCAGACATAGAGCTCCAAGGAGCTCGAGAATATCGGATTTTTTTTTAGGCGCAGTTTTCGGCGCGAAAAACAGGCGCCCAGCTCGGAGGTGCGCCGTTTTTGCCGCGGCACGAAACTTGGGGCCACAGTCTCATCTGAAATTTACCTTCTCCAGCAAAACAGAACACCCACAGGGATAAACTGAAATGTTAACAGATTACATGTTCAAGTGTGACTCAAATTAGAGTACAACCAATGAACCAGGCTGCCATTTTTGCAGTTGCAAAGCACAGCTCATGTTTAAATCCGAGAGGCAAATTAGGAGGAGATTACAGAGCGATTTGACAGAGGAATTTAAAATTATGAAGGATGGAAAAGGGTACATAAACCAAACTGTTTCCAATGGTTGAAGAGTCTAGGATAAGGGGGCACAAGCATAAGAAAGAAAAGGAAAGAAAGACTTGCATTTATATAGCACCTTTCACGACTTCAGGACATCCCAAAGCATTTCACAGCCAATTAACAACTGTTGAAGTGTGGTCACTGTTGTAATGTAGGAAACACAGCAACCAATTTGTGCACAGCAAGGTCCCACAAACAGCAATGTGATAATGACCAGATAATCTGTTTTTGTGATGTTGACTGTGGAATAAATATTGGCCAAGACACCAGGCAGATGTAACTCCCCTGCTTTTCTTTGAAATATTGCCATGGGATCTTTTACATCCACCCGATAGGGCAGACGGGCCTCAATTTAACGTGTCATCCAAAAGATGGCACCTCCGACCTAGATTTTTGTGGTCAAGTCCCTGGAGTGGGATATGAACCCACAACGTTCTGACTCAGAGGTAACAGTGCTACCCTCTTCTTCTTAGGCGATCCCTCGTATTGAGAATGACTTGCTTCCACGCCAAAAAGGAATGAGTTCGCAGGTGTTTCAATGAAAGACCTAATATTCCAGGTCTCGAACTACATCCTGATGGTTGGAAGATGCCTAAACGTGGACTTTTTTTTTTTTAACGTGGTGGCTGTTGCACACCAGCCACCACATGGGCTTGACAGAGCTAGGTCTTGGTTCAGAGGCAAGGATTAACCAAAACAAATGGAGACCAGCTCTGCTGCACGGACTTAGTGCGCACACAAATCGCAGTGTGGGCTGGCCCGTACTGCCTGAGCCCTTGCATCTTCTGAGCCCCAAACTCACGCCTCTCCTGGGCCCCGATCACGTTGCTCTGCGATCTTTCGACGCTCCTTCGCCCTGACTGCGCCGCTCTTGCTGTGGCTGCCAATGCACCAATCACCGACCTGGATTATGGTGACGTCCAATCCAGTCACCCTCCTGCACCAGCTCGCACTGCTCCCAGGAGTGGTATGCTCCTTTTAAGGAGCCCCGACCTGCCGCAGATGTTTCCCTGCAGGTCGGGGCCACTACCGGGTGCTACCAACTGAGCCATGGCTGACACAGATTAAATGTAATAGGTTTTGGAAAAAAAATGTTTACAGAGAAGGCTGTAGGAATATGCTACCTGAGTTAGTCACTGAAGAAAAGACCATGTCAATATTTAAGAAAAGTTATTTTGGTGGTTCAAGAAAGTTGGGTTAAAAGGATCTAGAAACAGGGCGAGCACATGGGATTACGATTACTGCTCATATGGAGGATAACCACCAATAGACTGGTTGGATTGAACGGTTTATTTATGTGTTGTAATTCTATGCAATTCTACAGAAATCATATTTTCTTATCAGATCCAGGGTCAGAATTTCTTAGAAATAATAGGTGCCCTGTTGGCATTTGGAAATTTGCCACAAAACACATATAAATAAACAGCAAATTCAAGAGAAACAAGATGTAATGTCAATCCTGTGCTGCTACAAATCAAGTCCGAGAAGAACATTCAATTTTGCTACTAGAGATCTACATTACCATGCTAGAATGAACTGTTGCTTGTTCAATGTATCTCGCAATGCCCGTAACAAATGCATTTCTGTCTTCGAAGTTAGTGTTGAAATTTGGCTAGAGAGAGAAAACGAGTTATTCTGTCAATAGAGGAATGACATGAAGTTAAACACAGAACAAACTTGTATCTCAATTTGTTCAAGAAACTATTGTTTCACTCCCTAAAGTGCTATATATTAAATACACACAGTTAATGCTAAATAAAAACTGCCAATTGTCACAGTAGAGATAAGCTACCTTTGCCAAATTAGTGAGCTAGCACAGAACAACATGTGCTCTGTTAAATATTATAAAGAGATATATACACACAAACACTCCCACATCTCAGTCATCCCTCACGAATGACTTATACTTTAAAGCTGCTACTTGGAGAAACACCCCAAGGGTTCTTTTTCTCTAACCCCCTTTTTCTTACTATGGCACGGTTTGATGAATGTCAGTAGCCCTGCAGTACCTCATCCAACAGCCATTCTTCAGTTGTGAATTAAAGACTGCATCAGCAAGTTATTCAACTGTGAAGGCATCACAGATGAGCCCAATCATATGGGGGGGAGGGGGGGAGAATTGCTCTGTTCGCTAGATTTAGAAACTTTATAAATAATATTCAAAAAGAGCTTGTTTATCATATCAGTACATATTGTAATCAGAGAATATTGCTCCTGTGTCCAGACCAGACATACATGCTTTTTGGCATCGGTCACTCGCCAACTTATGGTACCGAGGGCAACTCTGACCTATTGTTCTGGCTTGCCACAGAGATTAGCCAATTCAGCAGACAGTGGACTGAACTCGAGAATGAATTAACCAAGAATAGCATTTTTCTTTCAAAATCTTACTTGGTATAATAGTGAAGAAGGAGGTGGTTCAATACAAGGCTGTTGGTCAGGCAATGGTAGGTCTTCCAATAGGTCAACATTGGACAGGGCATCTTCCAAGGTCACTTGTGCAGTCATGGTCCCTCTGAGTGGAGAAAAAAATTAAATGGAAAATTAAATTGTACAGCCATATCACTTATCTTGCAATGCCAACTTTATGAATGTGAATTTATATTCATTAATATGATCATATAAAGGGATTCATTAATAACCAGTAATTTTTTGTTCTTTTAATCATAACCCTAATAGAAAACTTAGAGCAATAACGTTTTCTCTTTTACCAGTAATAACCAGGAATCAATTTGAAATTCAAGCCAGCACAAAGTCCATCTAATGGCTCTGGTGTATGAAGGTAGATGCAGGTTCCATTCTATTATCAATACCTAATTTAGCCTTTTTCAAAACCGAGGTGCATCACTGGAAGAAAGAGTGACCTCACTCACTGTGCTTATAGAGTGGGTTGAATTCACTGTGAGCTTGGCTAGAAGATACATCACAAGGACAGACAAATGGCAAGTCAAAATGATCAGTGTTCAGCATCATTTCCTGCTGGAAGTTATGTTACAAAAAAAAACTAAAGGAATACTATAACTATATATACATTATATATTTTTTATATAGATATTTATATAGTCAGAGAGAGAGAGAGAGAGAGAGAGTATGTTTTCTATTATGAATTTTATACTCAAATATGTACAAATTATATAATGTGTTTTTTCATTTGTTTTATTATATGAACACTAAAAGTTGATCTAATTCAATTAGCATTCTTAAATTTCATTATTGTTCTAATAACTTTATTTTAAGCCAAAGTGATGAGTCAGGCCCCACAGTAGGAGAAGGCTGATGAACAGGAACTCCTAAGAGGCTGATAAAGAAACATTTGCATTAAATATGATGGAAGAACTCTGTTGGACAGTTTAAATAGGATAATAGATGCCTGGCAGGAAATTACAAGACAGCAAGTAATTCAACTGAATGGTTCTGACATTATCTTAGAAATCACAAGAGCAAAACTTAGTGTGTATGAATGTCAGCAGAACCGATAAATTTAGCAGCTGCCTTAAACTAACCAAAAGCTCTTCATTGTCTTTTAGGTCATCTCACAAAAGATGATTTGCCAGCATGTAACCAAGGGGTCCACTGCATGTCGCTGATGTTGTTATATGCAAATAAAGGTAACGTCTCCATACAAGTTCAATACCTGTGATCTCATACGATAATATTTAACTATTTTCTAAGCTACAAGTACTACAAGCTCCAGAATCTTCTATTACACATCCCCCACCGCAGGCAAATAGAGCATAAAACATGTATGTCTGAATATTACAACATTGCAATGAGTTTCAGCTTTAGCTATATGATACATATAATATTTATAAGAAAACAATTTCAGACATAAGCATTTACCTAGTTCACCTCAAGTTTCTCTCATTTTAAAAAGCCATTTCTTATTACAATTCCAATCTATGAACAATTAGCTGAGCGGTTTGCTCTGCAACTCTACTTTTTATTCTTTTTATAACAAAAAAAGCAACATTGCACAACCTCCTCCTTCTTGCAAACCTTACACACTTGCAATCCATCTGTATACAAACAAGCTGTTTAGCATAAACAGGAACTATTGCACTCAGACATAGATCAACCAGGATATTCACACTAGCTACTAATCAGCTACATGGTCTCAGTGGTCAATTACATACAACGGAACAACCTCTAATGCACCCATTTCCATTTTCGATTCCACTCAACAGCCACTCTTGCGACATCCAAGTGAAAATCTCAATTTAATGCCAAATTAGAAGCAATTTTGTGCCATCAGTTTACAGCCAATAAGAACTTGATTAAGACTGCTCAAACTATTTCTATACAGAACCTTTCCAGTCAGATGGAGGAAACCTAAATACCAATCTGTCTCAAATGGATTCAAACCCAGGTTACAGAATGCAAAAAGACAATTAACTAACCTGTTCACTGCCCATTCCTCATATAGTTTAGCTAACATGTTGCACTGGTCAGGCAAATAAAAATTTATGGACAGATTTTTTCTGTATCGATTGATGGATTTGTATTAGGATACCATGGAGAAAATTCAGACACCCAGTGTATCGAAAGAGCCAATCAGCCAGTCCATTTTTGGAATGGCAAATATTTGAGGTACTTTCTTGTGACCAGAGTTCTAGCAGGCTAGACCTGTGTTAACAATAAAGAGGTGATGGGGGGGGGGGGGGGGGGGGAAGAACATTAAACCAATGGGGAAACTTGTCAAATATAACAGAAGTACAGCTAATGCCATTCAATATTATTTTAAAAGCAACCAAGACCCTATGATTCTTCCCTGAAGACATGTTGACTTATTTGTGAACAAAGATGAACAAGGAAGAAAATGCAGAGCAAAGAGGAACACATCACTTGTATAAACATGAAACAGCTGATGCTCAAAGAGTTAGTCGTAGAATTATTTTATGTTGGTCGATTCCTGTTTTCGTTTGTGCGTTTCCCAAGGCCACATTGTGCTGCTCTTGCCAGCAATGGGAACCCAATAGTTTAACAAGGGTGGAGCTGACATTTCCCATGAATGTGATCATCGTGGCATGATTTGTTTACCTTCAGGAATGTCAGGCTTACAAGCCATAAATTCCTGAATGAAGACGGCTATCTGACTCACTTGTATTCAACTGTACCAGTTAACAATGTGTGTGTGAAGACTGCACCAATTAAATACTTGAAAATAATCACTGAAAGGAACACAACCTTGTAGGATAGTATATATGCAAGTTTGCCCTTTCTTTTTATATGTTGTGCTGATGTAGTCTCAGTTTAAGCTATTTCGATTAGTTAGCCTAATCATAATGGACCGGATCTTGCTAGAACAGGGCATCCCGTGGCGTGCGCCGTTAGTTAGACTTTTCCCTGCACCTTACAGCTCAAAATGATTTTGACCCGTTTCTTGGTGCAAGTGAGAGCTGATAATGACGTGGTGAGGGCAACAGGGCATCTGGGACCTCAGTGAACGGCGGGACCAACAGTGTACCACCTCCTTAACCAATGAGATTTAAGAATTGAGAAAGAAACGGAGAAGGAAATAGGGTGAATTAGAATCAAATTAGGTACAGGAAGAGAAACAAAGAAAGGAAAAGAAAGATTGGATTAACAGAGAGAGACAAAGAGACAGAAGAGGAAGAGAAAAAAATGTAAAAGTTTAAAATTTGAAATGTTTCAAATCTCTAAGAAGAATTTACAACATGTAGTAATGAGTGAACGCTTTAAATGATTCCACTTCTGGACCAAAGGTTGACTGGCATCGCATTAACAACCATCACATTGTTAAAAAGGTACTTACACTTAGCAGACTTAACTTTCGGTGGTGAGTTTAATTGACAATTAAGTTTTTTTAAATAATGGGGAGGCTAAGGGAAAAATGCCATTTGTGCGAAGTAAATGGCGAATGGGCGTAAATTGACCAGCAGTTCTGAAGATTCACCTGAATTCGCTGACTGATTTGCACATTAATAATAGCATGCGTCATTAACATACCGATTCTTTTCCAGCAAGGTCTGGCCCATTATCATTACTCCTGGTAGTTTGACGCTCCTTTATAAAACTTACACCAATATTGCTGATAATTATTCCACTGATGGTGAATTATATATTTACCATTTTCAAATATTCGATTTAAGAAGAAATACCATTCTTCAGCAAAAAGCTCAAGTCATCAGTTATAATACAGAATCAAGAACAGGAGGGGGTCTGCAGACACCACTTTAAGTTGTTTTTGTATTGGTAATGGGTCAGTACTCCCACTGCCAAGAGTATGCAACAATGGAAACGAGGCAACCACTGCACCTTGGGCAGCAACCAGAACCTAATGTTTCACAGGTCCTGAAAGGGGACCCAATTTGTGTAGGGTCACAAACCCAGGGGACTGTGCCCACCGGTGCCCTTCAGTGTTAAACATGCCAGAATCGCTGAGTTCATGGGAAGGCACCCAATTAGCTTAGGCCTGTTGGGCACTTGCACAACTATTGGCACATCCGGATGCTCAGCAGTCAAAATGGTCTGGAAACTATAAAAGGGTGCTTTAAAAGAGATTGGGGGGGGGGGGGTGGGGGGAAAGATTGATGTCAAGTGAGATGTAGTATACTGGCATCCAGAATGATGCAAGTAGGCCACACCTGAGGGTGGTTGGGGTGGGAGGGAGGTCAGAAATCCAGGCCAAGGATGCAGCCTCCAGCCCAGATGAGGACATTTTTTTTTGTTACTGATTCCCTTTTCGTAGTGTATTTTATTCCCTTTCTGATATAGATCCCCGGAAAGGCCCAGTGAAGTCCGAGGGCTAGCTATGCTGGATACCAGCCCACTTCTTAGCTTTTCTACTGCACTGTGGCCAGAGTTATAGCAAAAGTGCACCGGAAGGCATGGACATGAATCATGAAGCACATTTACATTTTGTTCCAAAATTAAAAATGTTAATAGCAGATTATGATTTTGCATTAACTGTGAAAAGTTTCCAAAATGTGATATCTACTTACTCCTCTGACATTTTTTCTGCTGCTAGCAGTATCTTGGAGTGGTTTCTTGCTTTGTGTCTTGATTAGGGAAAATGGTCCCTTCTGTGCGTCTGTGTAACAGTCGCTTGCTCACCTGCCTGAATGGGAAGAAAATGTGGGACTGTAAGTAGCAGCAGCACCAGATACTGGGTTTTAACTTAAGATTCCAGCTATCAATAGGTTCCAAATACAAGGTAGCCAAAAGAGACAACAATGTAGCTTGGGGACAAGCACATGAAGCAAAACAAACCTGGCTGAAATCAGTGATTGATTTGGCACAATACAATGGGCCCAAGTTTCCACATGATTCGCGCCTGATTTTTTAGGAGCAACTGGTGGAGAACGGACTATTTTAGAAACCGCAATTCTCCACATTTTTTTTTCTGCAGTTCTAGTCTGGTAGAACAGTTCTAGTTTAGAACAGAATTTTTTCTTCAAAAGGGGGCGTGTCCGGCCACTGACGCCTGATTTGAAAGTTTCCACAGTGAAAATGTACTCCAAACTAAAGTAGAATGGCGCCAGTGAAGATTTTTGTAGAACTGAAAAAACCTGTTCTACACATTAAAAAATCAGGCACAGGTTACAAATTAGGCGTCCAGAACGAGATGGGGGGGGGGGAAGGGAACTCATTAAATTCGACAATAAATCCTTATTTATACTTCTACAAATAAATCCAACCTGAATAAATATTTATAAGCCAAGAAAAGATTAAATAAACCATCTTCCTACCTGTGTGAAAGTGCTTCAGCCAGGGAGAATTCTGCAGCCGTTCGTGCCGCTGAGCGGGTGGGGAGAGAGAGAGAGAGAGAGAGAGAGAGAGAGAGAGGGAGAGAGGGAGGGAGGGAGGGAGGGAAGGAGGGAGGGAGGGAGGGGAGAGGGAGAGGGAGAGGAGAGAGAGAGGAGAGAGAGAGAGAGAGAGAGAGAGAGAGAGAGAGAGAGAGAGAGAGAGGGAGGGAGGG